>NW_027197655.1:0-57254 GCF_038502225.1 Cherax quadricarinatus | reverse complement strand
ATCGAGAAATTTTTGGGGTTGGGGGTGAAAGTGGGGAATTTCCAAACCCCATTGGGGGGGGATCCAAAAAAAAACTTGATCCGAGGAAGTGGAGACTTTGATATTGAGAAATTTTTTGGGGGTTGGGGGTGAAAGTGAGAGGGGGATCCAAAAACCTTGATCCGAGGAGATGGAGAGCCCAAGAAAATGAAATTCAAAAAAAAATTCGAAACCCCATAGGGGGGAATCCAAAAACCTTGATCCAAGGAGATCATAAGAAAAAAAATTCGAGGCGCGGGGGCGATCCGGACGACGCTGCAGAAGGCGCAGCAGAAGGCACGGGCGGGGGTCGCGAAGGGCGCGGGCGGGCGCGCGCGGGGGAGCGGGCTGGGGGGTCGCGAAGGGGGGTCGCGAAGGGGGGTCGTGGGCGGGGGGTATTGGTTGGGGGGGGTCAAGGGTGAGGTAGTCTAGAGGGCGAGGTCATGGTCAAAACCGGAAGTAACACCTAGGTGTGAAAAAGGTGACCCTCCAGCCGCTGGTCCTAGACTGGATACACCGCCCAGTGGAAGGCCTAAACCGGAAGGAGCCTCCCAGAGGAAGGCCCTAAACCGGAAGGAGCCCCCCAGAGGAAAAAATGACTACTTATATATATATATATATATATATATATATATATATATATATATATATATATATATATATAGGAGTGAAGAAGAACAGGATGTGAGTGTGGGGAAGGTGCGTGAGGCATTACGAAGAATGAAAAAGGGTAAAGCAGCTGAAACTGAAGGGATTATGAGACAGAAATGTTAAAAGCAGGGGGGAAGATAGTGTTGGAGTGATTGGTATTTTTGTTTAATAAATGTATGAAAGAGGGGAAGGTACCTTGGGATTGGCGGAGAGCATGTATAGTCCCTTTATATAAAGGGAAAGGGGACAAAAGAAATTGTAAAAATCATAGAGGAATAAGTTTACTGAGCACCAGGAAAAGTGTATGGTAGGGTTATAATTGAAAGAATTAGAGGTAAGACAGAATGTAGGATTGCGCATGAGCAAGGAGGTTTCAGAGTGGGTTGGGGATGTGTAGATTAAGGCATATATGTGAACAGTATTTAAAGGTAGGGAAGTTTTTATTGCATTTATGGATTTAGAAAAGGCATATGATAGAGTGGATAGGGGAGCAATATGGCAGATGTTGCAAGTATATGGAATAGGTGGTAAGTTACTAAATGCTGTAAAGAGCTTTTATGAGGATAGTGAGGCTCAGGTTAGGGTGTGTAGAACAGAGGGAGACTACCCGGTAAAAGTAGGTCTTAGACAGGAATGTGTAATGTCACCATGGTTGTTTAATATATTTATAGATGGGGTTGTAAAAGAAGTAAATGCTAGGGTGTTCGGGAGAGGGGTGGGATTAAATTATGGGGAATCAAATTCAAAATGGGAATTGACACAGTTGCTTTTTGCGAATGTTAGTGGATGAGTTTGGGAATGTGTGTAAAGGTAGAAAGTTGAAAGTGAACATAGAAAACAGTAAGGTGATGAGGGTATCAAATGATTTAGATAAAGAAAAATTGGATATCAAATTGGGGAGGAGTAGTATGGAAGAAGTGAATGTTTTCAGATACTTGGGAGTTGACGTGTCGGCGGATGGATTTATGAAGGATGAGTTTAATCATAGAATTGATGAGGGGAAAAAGGCGAGTGGTGCATTGAGGTATATGTGGAGTCAAAATAGGTTATCTATGTAGGCAAAGAAGGGAATGTATGAAAGTATAGTAGTACCAACACTCTTATATGGGTGTGAAGCTTGGGTTGTGAATGTAGCAGCGAGGAGACGGTTGGAGGCAGTGGAGATGTCCTGTCTAAGGGCAATGTGTGGTGTAAATATTATTCAGAAAATTCGGAGTGTGGAAATTAGGAGAAGGTGTGGAGTTAAAAGTATTAATCAGAGGGCTGAAGAGGGGTTGTTGAGGTGGTTTGGTCATTTAGAGAGAATAGATCAAAGTAGAATGACATGGAGAGCGTATAAATCTGTAGGGGAGGGAAGGCGGGGTAGAGGTCGTCCTCGAAAAGGTTGGAGGGAGGGGGGGTAAAGGAGGTTTTGTGGGCGAGGGGCTTGGACTTCCAGCAAGCGTGCGTGAGCGTGTTAGATAGGAGTGAATGGAGACGAATGGTACTTGGGACCTGACGATCTGTTGGAGTGTGGGCATGGTAATATTTAGTGAAGGGATTCAGGGAAACCGGTTATTTTTACATAGTCGGACTTGAGTCCTGGAAATGGGAAGTACAATGTCTGCACTTTAAAGGAGAGGTTTGGGATATTGGCAGTATGGAGGGATATGTTGTATATCTTTATACTTATATGCTTCTAAACTGTTGTATTCTGAGCAACTCTGCAAAAACAGTGATTGTGTGTGAATGTGGTGAAAGTGTTGAATGATGAAATATTTTCTTTTTGGGGATTTTCTTTCTTTTTTGGGTCACCCTGCCTCGCTTGGAGACGGTCGACTTGTTAAAATATATATATATATATATATATATATATATATATATATATATATATATATATATATATATATATATATATATATATATATATATTTATTTATTTATTTATAATATAAAACAACACTGTAATTAGCTAAGGATTCGATACTATGTCGTTTTGACCCTGCTCATGGTGAGCGAAAATCGCTCATGACGCTGTAACCCACAGGACCACCCAGTCCTGTGGCAGTCACACCACCGTGTCTTTGGATACTGGTAAAACACCTAACTCTGATGGGTGCGTGATTCTTGAAGGATTGCGTAGTCCTGTAGGTTAAAGCATGATGTGTGATTTTTGCTCACAATAAGGCGGGCCAAAACAACATGGGTTCGAATTCTCTGCTATTCGCAGTGTTATTTATTCAATAACTCTTGTTCGTGGTTACAATAATTATATATATATATATATATATATATATATATATATATATATATATATATATATATATATATATATATATATATATATATATATATATATATATACACACACACTCACACTTCCCTCCTTGCATCACTTCTACTTTGTAAGAACCTCTCATATGCTAACTTTTTATCCCTTCTCTCTTTACATCATTCTACCAATCACTCTTCTTCCCTCCCGCACCCACTTTCCTGTGACCACAAACTTCTGCTGAACACTAACACTACATTCTTAAACCTACTCCATACATGAATGCCATTGCCTATACTCATATCTTGTATACTTATTTATTCTCTTTTTCTTAAAATATGTATTACCTATAACTTAAAATCAAAGGGCTTGCATTATCATTTACACCTGGCACCTCAAACTTACCTACAACACACTAAATGTTTCTCCTACTTTAGCATTTAGGTCCCCTACCAAAATTACTCTCACTTGGTTCAAAAGTTCCTATACATTCGCTTAACATCTCCCAAAATTCTCTCTACACTCCTCTCTCCTCCAGATGCATACACACTTACTATGAACCACTTTAAGCATCAGACCCTTATTTTAACCCACGTAATCCTTGAATTTAGCTCTATTAGGGAGGATTGTGTTAAGCAGCCTTGTTTAAAAAAAATCATGCATAGGTTACTAAGAGCTGGTGAAAGAGGATTTCCCATTGCCATATCAAACTTCTGAGTGTAAAACTTGTTAAATACAAATTCTGCATCAACAATGCAAAGCTTAATATTAAAGTTTAATGATAATAGGAACTAGCAATGGTAAATCATAATTAACGAGTTCTTCAGATATGGCTGCTTAACACAATCCTCCCTAATAGAGCTAAATGGTTCAGATATGTTGATGATATTTTGTGTCTTATGCCCAAGAAAGTAGATATACACCATTTCCTTGCCAAATTAAATAGCTTAGACCATTCTATAAACTTCATTGTTGAGTTTGAAGAAAATAACTCATTTCCTTTTCTAGATGTTTTAATTATTAAGGGTAATAACGAATTCAAATTTAAAATTTACAGAAAACCTACAAATAACTGTTCCTATGTCCACTATTATTCTTCGCATCAAGATAGAGTCAAACTGTCTGTTTTCTCATCAATGTTTTTGAGAGCTTTACGTATTTGTAGTCCTGAGTTAATAGATGAGGAAATATCCAAAATTTATGAAATAGGTAATGATTTAAAATACCCAAGAAATGTAATTGATAAATCTTTTAAAGTTGCTAAAAATACTTTTTACAATCCAAAAAGGGACAACCAGCCTTATTCAACTAAAAATATGTTGGTTCTCCCTTACCATGAAAACTTGGTTGATATGCCTTCTCTTCTTAAGACTTTTAATATTAAAGTTGTATTTAAAAATATTGATACAGTAAAAAAACTTTTGATGAAGAATTCCCCCCAAAATGCTGACGGATGTGTGTATAATATTCCTTGTAAAATTTGCGATAAAGTTTATTACGGTCAAACTGGTAAAAATCTCGAACTTAGATTAAAACAACATAAATATAGCATTAGAACTGGACCAGATTCCAATGCTCTATTTATTCATGTGAGAGATTTTAACCATCCAATTGATTTTCAAAAAGTTGAGAAAGTAGTATCAAGCAAGTCCATGGTCGACAGGAATACAATTGAATCTTGTTTCATAAAAAGCAGTTTTGACAATAATATGAATATTTCCGTTGGTTTATATAAATTACATCCATTTATAATAAATAGAATTTGGGAAGAATTTAATAATACATTGGACAAATAATAAATTTAAAACTTTTTAATTCTCGGGTAGAATAGTTTGTTGGTGGGTTGTATGAAGGACCTCTCTAGTTGGGCCAGTGGGCCTGCTGCAGTGTTTCCTTTCTTATGAGTCGCACGTCAGGTGTTGCTTTGTTGTGGGATGTGATAGTGTGGTGTGGGCTAGACCCTTTATATGCCTTCCTTTGATGCATTACTTTCATTGTTCCTTAATAATGTGAGTAGTCACGAAAGCGCTTGGAATTTCTCTATTCTTTCACAGTGGTTGTTTTGCATATTCTGAAATCACCTGTTTACGGTGATCTTATTGTGTATATATATATATATATATATATATATATATATATATATATATATATATATATATATATATATATATATATATATATATATATATATTGGCAGAATGGTGGGCTAGTGCGAGTATTGGTAGTGGGAGGTTGAAGAGGGGCGGGATAGTTTTAAAAATGAAGTGTTAGAATGCAGGGCAGAGGTTTGTGGCTATAGGAGGGTGGGTGCAGGAGGAAAGAGGAGTGATTGGTGGAATGATGAGGTAAAGGGTGTGATAAAACTGAAAAAGGTCTTTTATGAGAGGTTTTCACAAAGCTGAAGTGATATAAGAAGCTATTGGAGTATGTGGAGAGTAAAAGAAAGGTGAAGAGAGTGGTGAGGGAGTGGAAAAGCAGAGGAAATGATTGAGTGGGTGAAGCAAATTTTGCTGAGAATAAGGAAATTTTTTTGAGTAAGATAAACTGGTTAAGAAAGCATAGTGAATGAATGGATTTATCAGTTTAGCAGATAGGGAGTTGGAGGTATTGGCAAGATGGCGGGAATATTTTGAGGAGCTTTAAGTTTTGATGAAGAAAGGGAGGCAGTAATTTCATGCAGTGTTCAAGGAGGTATAACATCTTTTAGGAGTCAGTCAAGAAGACACGGATGTGAGTGTGAGGGAGGTACGTGAGGCATTATGTAGAATGAAAGGTAAAGCTAATACCATATCCCCTTTAAAATCAGGCATAATCACAGACAACATCACAGACCACTACCCTACCTTTCTCATAACCAACCTAGGTAAATTGCCCCAAGACACTACTAAAGTTACCCTCAGACTACATAATGAAACAGCTGTAAATAACTTTATAGCAGCTATGAATAATTTCGACTGGCAAAATGAGCTTGAAACATATGCAGACACTAACGAATGTATTAATAATTTTATAAAAAGAGCCCACTACCTCTCTAACAAGCATTGTCCTAAAAAAACTAAATGGCTCACAGCAAAGAGACTAAATAGTCCTTGGCTAACACCCACCATCCTCAAATCCATTAACACAAAGCACAAATATGAAAAACAGTACAGAATGGGTCAAATAACTAGAGACCAGTCTAAACGTTACTCGCCAACTCTTACCAGCCTCATAGGAAGGTCTAAACAATTGTATTATGAAAACAGATTACAAAACATCGAAGGTGATATAAAAAGGACCCGGAAAACCCTATCTGAAATTCTAGGAACTAAAAGGATATCCAAAAACAAAACAATCAAATTAAAATCAGACGAACCTCTACTCCCACCAACTGAAACAGCAAACAGACTCAATGTTTTCTTCTCCACCATGGGAAAGAATATAGCAAGCAAAATCCCAAGCTCAAACACCCGTCCATCAGAGTACCTCACAGGCACCTACCCGCATACTCTATTCCTAGCTCCAACTAACCAGACAGAAGTCTCGCTCATCATCAACACCCTTAAGAACAAGGCAGGAGCCATAAACAACTTGCCTACTTTTATGTACAAAAAAGCTTCACAAGTATTGTCACAATTGTTGCAACACTCTTTAACAAATCCGTTGAATCCTCCACCTTTCCAGCAATTCCCAAAATAGCGAGGGTCACTCCGATCCACGAAGAAGGTGATCAAGCCGACTTGAATAACTATTGACCAATATCTAACTTACCACTGCTCTCTAAAATCTTTGAAAAATTAATTCATAGACGGATCTATTCCAACCTCATCTCAACATACTAAACCCCTGTCAGTTTGGATTTAGGAATAATAAAATCACAAATGATGCTATCATACACATGCTAGAACTAATATATACCGCTCTCGAGAAGAAAGAAGTCCCACTGGGAATTTTCATTGACTTACGTAAAGCTTTTGATACAGTCGACCATGAACTGCTGTACACTAAATTAACACACTATGGTATAAGAGGCCACTCCCTCAACTACCTAAAGTCTTACTTTAGTAGCAGAAGCCAATACGTGTACACAAATGGTGCAAACTCTTCCACTCAATCACAGTAGGAGTCCCACAGGGAAGTGTCCTTGGACCACTCCTCTTTCTCATCTACATCAATGACCTACCGAATGCATCACAGCTACTCAAACCAATATTATTTATAGAAGACACTACATACGTCTTCTCACACCCAAACCCAGCCTTACTGGCCAACACTGTCAATGCTGAATTGCAGAAAATATCTACCTGGATGATGACGAATAAACTTACCTTAAATACTGACAAAACCTATTTCATTTAATTTGGAACCAGAGCTGCAAATGCTCCACTTAACATGTGTGTTGTGTGTTTTGTTTGTCCGTCGATTCCACCTAGAGAGTAACCTCAAATTCCAGACACATATACAACAAATTTCCAAGAAAATCTCTAAGACAGTACGCATACTATCAAAGACACGGTACTATGTTCCACAATCAGCTCTCCTGGCACTGTATCACTCACTCATCTACCCTTATCTCACATACGGAATTTGTGCATGGGGATCAATATTAAATCACATAAGACCACTAATAACCCAGCAAAAGGCAGCAGTCAGAATAACAAATTCCCACTCCCGACAGCATACTCCACCAATATTCAAAAATCTAAATTTGCTCACCATAAAGAACATCCACACTTATTCATGTGCCTACTACATACATAAAACAATACACGCAAACATAAACCCTCCACTCAAACTTTTCTTCACCAACCTTAACAGGACACACGACCATAACACAAGACACAGATTTCTTTTTGATATACCCCCTGTCCATATCACACTGTGTAAAAACTCGATGCACATAAAGGGCCCCAAAATCTGGAATTCATTACCAGAACATATTAAAATAACCAGGCCTGAAAATCAATTTAAGATTCTTCTAAAAAACCACTTACTCGCCCAATGACTAATTAATCAACACTCATTATTTAATATTACCAAAATTCTCCCAATTACTTAAATCTTAAACTTCAAGACAACATACAGTAAATTGATCATGTTGTTTGTTACACATTGTAATGCGACAAATTTATACAACTATAATGCTTCAATATCGAAATGTTCAAATTTCATTATTTAAAATACTCAATTGTAAATTATTTACAGTAATTTTTTTTTACCACTGATCCTCTCATTGCTTGTTAATTTCAAGTTAATTTTCAGCCTGCCCATAATGCTCTGCATACAAGGGGCTTTTGGCATGTACACCCAACTACTCGAATCTCTTGTACAACCATGTAACATGTCCAAATAAACTATATGAATATGAAAGTTGGAACTGATGGGATCATAACAGAAATGTTAGTCGCTATGCACCCGGACTTTTATTGTTTTTCTAGTCGATGTCTTTCATTTTTGGTGTACGTGTTGAAGTATTCACTCTCCTTATTGTGTGTAAGTTTCAGTAAGATAACCCAAAAGGCAACTGAAAAAAATTACAGAAAACGACGTTTGGCAAGAACCTCGGCCTAAATGGCACTTTGAAAGGTCGTTTTGGGACTTTCTGCTCATAAAACAATGCTAATGCGATTTTTTTATTAACAGTAAATAAAGTTACTAAGTTTTCGACATGTTGAAAATTATCTTGCACTTTACTCCCACACAAATCCCAGTATGAAACTAGTGATGTAGTACAGTTAACCTTACAAACACTTCGTTTTCTCTTATCTCAGGACCAAAGAACACCAGGATAGTGGTCAGTGATTATTATTATATCTTGGTACTGGCCACAACCACTTATCATATTATTTCCTATTTTATTCATTCTAGAGTATATATCATGTTTCAATGTTATTTATATTGTTTATTATGTCATATTAGATCAATTGTGATAGACATATAAGCCGTAGAGTTGACATTAGCTTAATAATAAACTATTTTCTCCTGCATCACGAGAGACTAGAATCCCTGCTGACGTATTAAAGTTACGAGACGTTTCCTGATAGGCTCCCAGACTATGTATTAGCTCCGCCTAGTCTCTTATATGGCTAAATCGTCAATTATTATGTTAGAAAGAATAATACAAGAAATGGCAAAAAAGAATGGAGAGAAATATAAAAATTTACTTCATGTTTTAAGGCGTGCTACAGGCGGCGGCGTCGCCATACATTTTATAAATGACTATAATTCCTTGAAAGAAAATTGTATAACAATGATTCTTGTACCATTGTGTTGTCATAATCATTGCTTCCATAATTTTTCGATTTTTTTCTCGTGCGCCGCGCGCGTCATGGCTTCCCTAAGAAGCAGGGGAGGAAATAGGGTTAGAGTGGTTGGTCTTCTGGTTCATTAAATGTATGAAAAAGGGAAGGTACCTAGGGACTGGCAGAGAGTGTGTATAGTTCCTTTATATAAAGGGAAAGAGACTATAAAAATTATTAGGGAATAAGTTTACTAAGTATAGGTAAAGTGTACGGTAGAGTTATTACTGAAAAAATTAGAGATAAGACAGAGATGGATTGCGGATGAGCAAGGAGGTTTCAGAGTGGGTAGGGGATGTGTAGATCAAGTGTTTACCTTGAAGCGTATATGTGAACAGTATTTAGATAAACGTAGGGAAGTTTTTATTGCATTTATGGATTTAGAAAAGGCGTATGATAGAGTGGATAGAGGAGCAATGTGGCAGATGTTGCAAGTATATGGAATAGGTGGTAAGTTACTAAATGCTGTAAAGAGTTTTTATGAGGATAGTGAGGCTCAGGTTAGGGTGTGTAGAAGAGAGGGAGACTACCCGGTAAAAAGTAGGTCTTAGACAGGGATGTGTAATGTCACCATGGTTGTTTAACATATATACAGATGAGGTTGTAAAAGAAGTAAATGCTAGAGTGTTGGTAGAGGGGTGGGATTAAATTATGGGGAATCAGATGCAAAATGGGAGTTAAGTTATTTTTATTTTGCTGATGACACAATGCTTATAGCAGATTCTAAAGAAAAGTTGCAGAGGTTAATGGACGAGTTTTGGAGGGTGTGTGAAGGTAGAAATTGAAAGTGAACATAGATAATAAGGTGATGAGGGTATCAAACGATTTAAAGAAAAATTGGATTTCACATTGGCGGGAGAGAGTATGGAAGAGGTGAATGTGTTCAGGTATTTAGGAGTTGCCTTGTCAGCAGATGGGTTTACGAAGGATGAGGTTAACAGTAGAACTGATGAAGGAAATATGGTGAGTGGTGCTTTGAGATATCTGTGGAGACAAAAACTGCCATAAATTGTTGGGGTATCGAGAACAAAAAGCGCCATACTCAAGGAAGTCCTCAAAGTAACATACAATATTGTACTTTACATATCGTGCACAGATATCCCACATCTCAGTGATACAACTGTTAGTCGAGCATGTACAGCACATCTCGTGGTTGTTTCAACAATGGCGAAAGAAGACGTCATACTAGAGGTGATTCCCAGAACAACCGGAACTTTCCTTAAGTTCCGGGTTCGGAGGAAACCATGCAATACAGTCATGAAATACAGTTGTAACATTAACTGGTAGTCAGTACTCTATCCTTGTCCAGTCCAGTCTTAAGAAAGACTTCCTCGTTGACGAACCTGCATCGTACGTCTATAATGAAGACGCTTTCGGGGTGGAAATTGTAAATGTTTCCTCTAATGATGAGTCGCCTTTTTCCATGTTTATTACAATGCAACAGCGCCCATTCATGTGTTTATTGACTCTGGTGCGCTAGTTATCATTCTTATCTCTAGCCTCTTCAAAGTTAAGTTACTTCATCATATTATTCTTGTAGAACCTACTCGTGTTACCACCCTTAGTGGCATTGCCGGTTCTAGCCAGCTTGTCCGAGGTCAGACTTCCCTCATCTTCGCCATCCAAGGTAGAGCGGTTATAATTTTCCTCCATGTTGATCATATCAACTTCCCTGGTGATCAATTACTGGGATTTTCATTGAAGCACGATCTCCATATTGTGCTTCACTTGTATCAGTGGCACGCGCGAATCGATAATTTGGTCGTACCATTCTGGCGCGACCAGCTTGTATCTTAGACCTGCCATACCGCATCAAATTTCGTATTAAGTCTACACTCTTGTGCGTTAACCTTTAACATCACAAAGCGGGTAGGCGGTGATACCACTGTCTCTCCTGTCTCTCCAGCTTCTTGCATGCGTGATAGTATGCAGTTGCCTCAGGTGTCAGTGGACGCTCACAAAACTTTGGGTACTGAGATGATGCCTACGGTAGCTACTCGATAAAGTAGTGGTTATTCCTCAGAAGACGACTTGTCGGAAAGTGATTACTTGAAAAAAGTTATTTCTTCTCTTCTTGATGTCACCCGCCACCTGCAGAAAGATGTCTCTGTTGACGCTAGTGCCCTCCCTCGAGTGTCTGTTGTAACTCATGTTCCAGTTGGTGACATTGTAGCAGTTGACAGTGTATCATGTAAGTTTAAGGGTTTGTTCATCACACCATCACTACACATTATACGAGATAATAAGATCCATATCTTCTCTGCTAATACCTTGGTCAGTGTCTGTCTCACTGCAGACATCACGCTCATTGACCCAATTCTGTTCAAGCAGGGGACGAGTTGTCAACAGACCGATGAGTCGGTTCTGTTTCACCCAGGAAGAATACATCTGACCCACCAGTAGAGGAAAATGATGTAGCTCTTACAGACCTCCCAGGTGAAGTCACGAGTATGTTGAATGTTGTGAACAAATATAGAGCCATAGCATTACCAGCTGAGAAAATCGATTTACATGTAACTAATTTACTGTCCCATTGCATTCCACTTAAACCTGATACCAGACCAATTTACGTACCTGTGTACAGAATACGTCATTCACGAGTTACTGTAGCAGAAAAAATATTCAGTCAGATACTTAATGATGGTGTCATCGCACGTAGCAATACACCTTGGAATGTGCCTATAATTTTGTTGCCCGAGCAAGACGGTACTTGACGTCTGGTGATTCACTTTAGGAAGACCAATGCTAAAACGATTCCAGATCGTTTCCTCCTGTTTTTGGTGACTCAAAAGGAACACAGAAGATAGTCTTTTCGACCGTAAACATGTTACTAAGGTTTTGACAAGTCCCTCTGTGTGAGGACAACAAGATCTAACAGCCTTTCTGCACTCCAGCAGGTAACTGTCACTTAATCTGATTGGCCAATGACTTGCTCTCTTCACCTATCGCATTCTAGACGAACATATTTTGAAGCCTCAGAGGTGTACCTAGACGACGTGATCGCTAAGTCTTCTTAAGATATTGGATTTCGTACTCGGAAAGCTTGAAGAAGCAGATTGAAAGATAAAGCTCTCCAAATGTCAGCTTTTCAGGTCAGAGACTAAGTTCCTTGGTCACATAGTATCTCGTATAGTGGTTACGACTGACCAAAGTAAATTACCTACTCTATAAATTTTCCAACATTAACAATTGCTGCCAACTTCTCTCGCATAGCAGCTTCTCTAATTGAGTTGCATAAGAAGGATGCTCCTTTCATTTAAACCTATTCAAGAAAGAGGATTTCAGACAAAAGACAAGCTAACTTCCGCTCCAGTGTTAATATTCCCAGTTTTACAAAGCCTTTCTGTGTGACAACAGACGCTCGTTACACTGGCATAGCTGCCGTCCCAATGCAATACTGAACTATAGCAAATGAAAGAAGCATTATCTATAGTTTCGTCTTTAAAACACTTCCGAGACATCATGTACCAATATGCAATGCAAGTCTTACCAGATCATGGGCCACTGACTCAATTGTTCCAAAGCAAAAACCATACTAGACGATTATTAAGACGGTCTCTGACCATACAAGAATTCGACTCCACTTTTGCCTACTTGTCGGGTAAATCAAATGTTGTCGCAAATGCATTATTTCGAGACATTGGTGCAGTCGTAGTCGATCCTCCGTTCAGTACAGAGGATGTGAAGAGTGATCAAAGAACAGATTCAATATAGTCTAGTGTGATTCAGTTTCTTCAGGAAGAAGATTAAACTCTCTCATTGAGACCACCAGCTCCCATCAGCGACTTTGTAAAGAACCAAGATTAACAGTATCCCATAGCCTAAAGTAATTACGAAGTCACTATTAAACGTAGCCCTGCAGCTAGTTCAAGACATACCAGGTGTTGCAGACCTTTCAATGGATAGTTCAGTTAAGCAACCAGGGTTGAAATACTTTTGACATTACAAGTCAACAGATATTTGAGAGTAACCCAAGAAATGCAATGTTTGCATGCAACATAACCGCAATGTAAATGGATTTATTCCTATAGAAGTAAACACTACTACCAGCGAACCATCGAGAATATATTGTTAGATTTATTAACTAATTCCCAATGTTCTCTCCAGGGCAATAAAAATCAGTGTGTGATGGTAGACCATTTCACACAATACTGTGAGTTAGTACCTATAGCAGATAAAACTGTGTATGTGTGTTTGTGTATGTATTTGTGTGTCCATGTTTAGTGTGTGTTTTTACTCTCCTATTTATGACTGCAGAGGGTAGAGTCACAGATATTTGTGTGTGTGTGTGTACTCACCTGGTTGTACTCACCTAGTTGAGGTGGCAGGAGTCGAGTCCAAGCTCCTGGCCCCGCCTCTTCACTGGTCGCTACTACGTCACTCCCCCTGAACCGTGAGCTTTATCATACCTCTGCTTAAAGCTATGTATGGATCCTGCCTCCACTACATCGCTTCCCAAATTATTCCACTTCCTGACTACTCTGTGGCTGAAGAAATACTTCCTAACATCCCTGTGATTCATCTGTGTCTTCAACTTCCAACTGTGTCCCCTTGTTGCTGTGTCCCATCTCTGGAACATCCTGTCTTTGTTCACCTTGTAAATTCATCTCAGTATTTTGTATGTCGTTATCATGTCCCCTCCCTATCTCTCTTGTCCTCCAGTGTCGTCAGGTTGATGTCCCTTAACCTCTCCTCACAGAACATACCTCTTAGCTCTGGAACTAGTCTTGTTGCAAACCTTTGCACTTTCTCTAGTTTCTTTACGTGCTTGGCTAGGTGTGAGTTCCAAACTGGTGCCGCATACTCCAATATGGGCCTAACGTACACGGTGTACAGGGTCCTGAACGATTCCTTATTAAGATGTCGGAATGCTGTTCTGAGGTTTGCTAGGCGCCCATATGTTGCAGCAGTTATTTGGTTGATGTGCGCTTCAGGAGATGTGCCTGGTGTTATATTCACCACAAGATCTTTTTTCCTGAGTGAGGTTTGTAGTCTCTGGCCCCCTAGACTGTACTCCGTCTGCGGTCTTCTTTGCCCATCCCCAATCTTCATGACTTTGCACTTGGTGGGGTTGAACTCCAGGAGCCAATTGCTGTACCAGGTCTGCAGCCTGTCCAGATCCCTTTGTAGTTCTGCCTGGTCTTCGATCGAATGAATTCTTCTCATCAACTTCACGTCATCTGCAATCAGGGACACTACGGAGTCTATTCCTTCCGTCATGTCGTTCACAAATACCAGAAACAGCACTGGTCCTAGGACTGACCCCTGTGGGACCCAGCTAGTCACAGGTGCCCACTCTGACACCTCGCCACGTACCATGACTCGCTGCTGTCTTCCTGACAAGTATTCCCTGATACATTGTAGTGCCTTCCCTGTTATCCCTGCTTGGTCCTCCAGTTTTTGCACTAATCTCTTGTGTGGAACTGGGTCAAAAGCCTTCTTGCAGTCCAAGCAAATGCAATCCACCCACCCCTCTCTCTCTTGTCTTACTGCTGTCACCATGTCATAGAACTCCAGTAGGTTTGTGACACAGGATTTCCCATCCCTGAAACCAAGTTGGCTGTTGTTGATGAGATCATTCCTTTCTAGGTGTTCCACCACTCTTCTCCTGATAATCTTCTCCATGACTTTGCATACTATACATGTCAGTGACACTGGTCTGTAGTTTAGTGCTTCATGTCTGTCTCCTTTTTTAAAGATTGGGACTACATTTGCTGTCTTCCATGCCTCAGGCAATCTCCCTGTTTCGATAGATGTAGTGAATAGTGTTGTTAGGGGTACACGTAGCGCCTCTGCTCCCTCTCTCAGGACCCATGGAGAGATGTTATCCGGCCCCATTGCCTTTGAGGTAACTAGCTCACTCAGAAGCCTCTTCGCTTCTTCCTTGGTTTTGTGTACTGTGTCCAGCACTTGGTGGTGTGCCCCACGTCTCCGTCTTTCTGGAGCCCCTTCTGTCTCCTCTGTGAACACTTCTCTAAATCTCTTGTTGAGTTCCTCACATACTTCACGGTCATTTCTTGTTGTCTCTCCTCCTTCCTTAGCTTGATTACCTGGTCCTTGACTGTTGTTTTCCTCCTGATGTGGCTGTATAACAGCTTCGGGTCAGATTTGGCTTTCCCTGCTATGTCGCTTTCATATTGTCGTTGGGCCTCCCTTCTTATCTGTGCATATTCATTTCTGGCTCTACGACTGCTCTCCTTATTCTCCTGGGTCCTTTGCCTTCTATATTTCTTCCATTCCCTAGCACACTTGGTTTTTGCCTCCCTGCACCTTTGTGTGAACCATGGCCTCAACTTGGCTTTTTCATTAGTCCTGTTACCCTTGGATACAAACCTCTCCTCAGCCTCCTTGCACATTGTTGCTACATATTCCATCATCTCATTAACTGGCTTCCCTGCCAGTTCTCTGTCCCACTGAACCCCGTTCAGGAAGTTCCTCATTCCCGTGTAGTCCCCTTTCTTGTAGTTTGGCTTCATTCGTCCTGGCCTTCCTGCTTCTCCCTCCACTCGTAGCTCTACTGTGTATTCGAAGCTTAAAACCACATGTGTGTGTGTGTGTGTGTGTGTGTGTGTGTGTATCTCTTTGTGTGTCCGTCAGTGTGTATGAATTGAGTGTGAACTCACCTATTTGTTCTCACCTATTTGTGGTTGCAGGGGTCGAGTCATAGCTCCTGGCCCCGCCTCTTCACTAATCGCTACTAGGTAATATCTCTCCCTGCTCCATGAGCTTTATCATACCTCGTCTTAAAGCTATGTATGGTTCCTTCCACCACTACATCACTTGCTAGACTATTCCAGTTCCTAACATCTCGATGACTGAAGAAATACTTCCTGACATCCCTTTGACTCATATGAGTCTTCAACTTCCAATCGTGATCCCTTGTTTCTGTGTCCCTTCTTCGGAACATCCTGTGTACTCACCTATTTGTGGTTGCAGGGGTCGAGTCTTCGCTCCTGGCCCCGCCTCTTCACTAATCGCTACTAGGTAATATCTCTCCCTGCTCCATGAGCTTTATCAAACCTCGTCTTAAAACTATGTATGGTTCCCGCCTCCACTACGTCACTTTCTAGGCTATTCCACTGCCTGACAACTCTATGACTGAAGAAATACTTCCTAACATCCCTTTGACTCATCTGAGTCTTCAACTTCCAATTGTGACCTCTTGTTTCTGTGTACCCTTCCTGGACCATCCTGTCTTTGTCCACCTTGTCTATTCCTCGCAGTATTTTATATGTCGTTATCATGTCTCCCCTGACCCTCCTGTCCTCCAGTGTCGTCAGGCCGATTTCCCTTAACCTTTCTTCATAGGACATTCCCATTAGCTCTGGAACTAACCCTGTCGCTAACCTTTGCATTTTCTCTAATTTCTTGACGTGCTTGATCAAGTGCGGGTTCCAAACAGGTGCTGCATACTCCAGTATGGGCCTGACGTACACGGTGTACAGTGTCTTTAACGATTCCTTACTAAGGCATCGGAACGCTGTTCTCAGGTTTGCCAGGCGCCCATATGCTGCAGCAGTTATCTGGTTGTGTGCTTCCGGAGACATGCTCGGTGTTATACTCGCCCCAAGACCTTTCTCCTTGAGTGAGGTTTGCAGTCTTTGGCCACCTAGCCTATACTCTGTCTGTGGTCTTCTGTGTCCTTCCCCTATCTTCATAACTTTGCATTTGGCGGGGTTAAATTCGAGAAGCCAGTTGCTGGACCAGGTGTCCAGTCTGTCCAGGTGTCTTTGAATTCCTGCCTGATCCTCATCTGATTTAATTCTCCTCATTAACTTCACATCATCTGCGAACAGGGACACTTCTGAGTCTAACCCTTCCATCATGTCGTTCACATATACCAAAAATAGCACGGTCCTAGGACCGACCACTGTGGGACCCCTCTCTTAACAGGTGCCCACTGTGATACCTCATTACGTACCATGACTC
The DNA here is from genome assembly GCF_038502225.1 of Cherax quadricarinatus. NCBI lineage: Eukaryota > Metazoa > Arthropoda > Malacostraca > Decapoda > Parastacidae > Cherax > Cherax quadricarinatus. The sequence goes on along the minus strand of NW_027197655.1, from coordinate 40,127 downwards.
GTTGTTGCCTCCCTGTCAGGTATTCTCTGATCCATTGCAGTGCCCTTTCTGTTATATGCACCTGATCCTCTAGCTTCTGCACTAATCTCTTGTGAAGAACTGTGTCAAAGGCCTTCTTGCAGTCCAAGAAGATGCAATCAACCCACCCCTCTCTCTCGTGCCTTACTAATGTTACTTTATCATAAATCTCCAGAAGGTTTGTGACACAGGATTTGCCTTCCATGAATCCGTGCTGGTTGGCGTTCATATTGTTCCATTCCAGGTGCTCCACCACTCTCCTCCTGATAATCTCCAAAACTTTGCATACTATACATGTCAGTGACACATGTCAGTGCCTCTTTTCTGTCTCCTTTTTTAAAATGGGAACTACATTTGCCGTCTTCAATACCTCAGGAAGTTACCCTGTTTCCAGGGATGTGTTGAAGATTGTGGTAAGTGGCACACAAAGCATATCCGCTCCTTCTCTAAGGACCCACCGGGAGATGTTGTCCGGTCCAATTGCCTTTGAGGCATCGATGTCCCCTAGAAGCTTCTTCACCTCCTCCTCATTTGTATGTATGTCATCCAATACTTGTTGGTTTATTCCTTGCTTGTGTCCCCCTCTGTTCTGTCCCCCCCCCCGAGACCTTCCTGTCTCCACTGTAAACACTTCCTTAAATCTCATATTGAGCTCCTCACATGCTTCTTGATCGTTTCTTGTGAGTTCCCCACCTTCTTTCCTCAGCCATATCACCTGGTCTTTGACTGTTGTTTTCCTCCTAATGTGGCTATACAGCAGTTTCGGGTCAGACTTGACTTTCGATGCTATGTCGTTTTCGTACTGTCGCTGATCCTCCCTCCTTATCTGTGCATACTCGTTTCTGGCTCTTCTACTAATCTCCTTGTTTTCCTGGGTCCTTTGCCTCCTGTACCTTTTCCATTCTTTGGTGCACTTAGTTTTTGCCTCCCTACACCTTTGGTTAAACCAAGGACTCGCTTGGTCTTCCTATTATTTCTATTTCCCTTGGGAACAAACCTTTCCTCTGCCTCCTTGCACTTTGTTGTTAAATATTCCATCATCTCGTTTATTGATTTTCCTACCAGTTATCTGTCCCACTGAACCTCCTGCAGGAAATTCCTCATACCTGTGTAATCCCGCCTTTTATAGTTTGGCTTTTCCCATTTAATTCATGTTACCTTCTCCAGTTGTAGCTCTACTACATAATCAAAACTCAGAACCATGTGATAGCTCGCTCCAAGGGGTCTCTCGTAATTGATGTCCTCAATGCCTGAACTGCTCAGGGTGAATACAAGATCCAGTCTTGCTGGCTCATCCTCCCCTCTCTCTCTGGTAGTGTCCCTGACATGTTGATGCATGAGGTTTTCAAGTACCACATCCATCATCTTGGCTCTCCATGTTTAGAGACCCCCATGTGGCTCCAGATTTTCCCAGTCGATCTCCCTGTGGTTGAAATCGCCCATTACCAGTAACTTTGCTCTGCTCGAATGAGCTCTTTTTGCCACCTCAGCCAGTGTGTTCACCATCGCTCTGTTGTTTTCTTTGTACTCCTCTCTTGGCCTCCTGCAGTTCTGTGGTGGGTTATACATCACTCCAGCGACTACTTTATGCTCTCCAGACTGAATTGTACCTACTCTATAGTCCCTTTCTCCAGTCATGTCCATGCCTTCCACTTCCTCAAATCCCAATCGTTTTTTTTAATGAGCAATGCAACCCCTCCTCCCCCTCTACTCCTCCTATCTTTCCTCAGGATCTGATATCCCGGTGGGAAGATTGCATCTGTTATTGTCTTGGCGAGTTTCGTTTCTGTGAGTGCTATGATATCTGGGGATTTCTCGCTGATTCTTTCGTGCCACTCCTCATATTTATTCGTTATTCCGTTCACGTTTGTGTACCAAACCTTCAGCTTCTTTTCCAGCACTGTGGTTCTGGGAGAATATATGGGGTTGGGGGAGTGAGAGCCTTGGTGGGGGCCTATGGAGGGCTGTGGTGTGGGTGGGGTTTGTGTTGAGGGGGTGGGGTCAGAATGCCTATAGGGGGCAGCTGTTGGGGTGAGGTTTGTGATGTGGGGGTTGGTGGCAGAGGGAACAGTGTATGGGTTCTGGTTTAGATTGCTTAGTTGCGTTAGGATTTTCGCGGTTGGAGTCCTTCTGCGGAAGTTTCTGTGGGGTGTGTTTGCTCTTCCTCCTGTGTCTGGATCCTGCACATCTTTATCATTGTCTCTCTTTCCTCCTCGCGTCTCTTTACCCTCTCTTTCAGTGTAGTCCTTTCTTCTTGTGTTCTGTCGCGATCGAGGTATACTCTCTGGTACCCTGGTTTGTCCCTCAGTCGTGCTTTCTCTTGCAGGATCCTGGTTCGAGCTGATTCTTCCTTGAAAATTACTTTGACAGGCCTTTTCCTTCCACTCGCAAACCACTCAATTCTCCGAAAATTTGTCAGCTGGGTCATATCGCCCTCACCCATTGTTTTCATGATGCCTTCAATAATTTTTCCTCCTCCTGTTTTATTTCTTCAAAGTTGTCCCCTTTGGCTTCTTGGAGCCTGTAGACAAAAACGGTGTGTGTATGTACTCACCTAGTTGTACTCACCTAGTTGAGGTTGCGGGGGTCGAGTCCGAGCTCCTGGCCCCGCCTCTTCACTGATCGCTACTAGGTCACTCTCCCTGAGCCGTGAGCTTTATCATACCTCTGCTTAAAGCTATGTATGGATCCTGCCTCCACTACATCACTTCCCAAACTATTCCACTTACTGACTACTCTGTACCTGAAGAAATACTTCCTAACATCCCTGTGATTCATCTGTGTCTTCAGCTTCCAACTGTGTCCCCTTGTTACTGTGTCCAATCTCTGGAACATCCTGTCTTTGTCCACCTTGTCAATTCCTCTCAGTATTTTGTATGTCGTTATCATGTCCCCCCTATCTCTCCTGTCCTCCAGTGTCGTCAGATTGATTTCCCTTAACCTCTAATCGTAGGACATACCTCTTAGCTCTGGGAATAGTCTTGTTGCAAACCTTTGCACTTTCTCTAGTTTCTTTACGTGCTTGGCTAGGTGTGGGTTCCAAACTGGTGCCGCATACTCCAATATGGGCCTAACGTACACGGTGTACAGGGTCCTGAATGATTCCTTATTAAGATGTCGGAATGCTGTTCTGAGGTTTGCTAGGCGCCCATATGCTGCAGCAGTTATTTGGTTGATGTGCACTTCAGGAGATGTGCCTGGTGTTATACTCACCCCAAGATCTTTTTCCTTGAGTGAGGTTTGTAGTCTCTGGCCCCCTAGACTGTACTCCGTCTGCGGTCTTCTTTGCCCTTCCCCAATCTTCATGACTTTGCACTTGGTGGGATTGAACTCCAGGAGCCAATTGCTGGACCAGGTCTGCAGCCTGTCCAGATCCCTTTGTAGTTCTGCCTGGTCTTCGATCGAGTGAATTCTTCTCATCAACTTCAAGTCATCTGCAATCAGGGACACCTCAGAGTCTATTCCTTCCGTCATGTCGTTCACAAATACCAGAAACAGCACTGGTCCTAGGACTGACCCCTGTGGGACCCCGCTGGTCACAGGTGCCCACTCTGACAACTCGCCACGTACCATGACTCGCTGCTGTCTTCCTGTCAAGTATTCCCTGATCCATTGTAGTGCCTTCCCTGTTATCCCTGCTTGGTCCTCCAGTTTTTGCACCAATCTCTTGTGTGGAACTGGGTCAAACGCCTTCTTGCAGTCCAAGAAAATGCAATCCACCCACCCCTCTCTCTCTTGTCTTACTGCTGTCACCATGTCATAGAACTCCAGTAGGTTTGTGACACAGGATTTCCCGTCCCTGAAACCATGTTGGCTGCTGTTGATGAGATCGTTCCTTTCTAGGTGTTCCACCACTCTTCTCCTGATAATCTTCTCCATGATTTTGCATACTATACATGTCAGTGACACTGGTCTGTAGTTTAATGCTTCATGTCTGTCTCCTTTTTTAAAGATTGGGACTACATTTGCTGTCTTCCATGCCTCAGGCAATCTCCCTGTTTAGATAGATGTATTGAATATTGTTGTTAGGGGTACACATAGTGCCTCTGCTCCCTCTCTCAATACCCATGGGGAGATGTTATCTGGCCCCATTGCCTTTGAGGTATCTAGCTCACTCAGAAGCCTCTTCACTTCTTCCTCGGTTGTGTGCACTGTGTCCACCACATGGTGGTGTGCCCCACCTCTCCGTCTTTCTGGAGCCCCTTCTGTCTCCTCTGTGAACACTTCTTTGAATCTCTTGTTGAGTTCCTCACATACTTCACGGTCATTTCTTGTTGTCTCTCTTCCTTCCTTCCTTAGCCTCCTTACCTGGTCCTTGACTGTTGTTTTCCTCCTGATGTGGCTGTACAACAGTTTCGGGTCAGATTTGGCTTTCGCTGCTATGTCATTTTCATATTGTCTTTGGGCCTCCCTTCTTATCTGTGCATATTCGTTTCTGGCTCTACGACTGCTCTCCTTATTCTCCTGGGTCCTTTGCCTTCTATATTTCTTCCATTCCCTAGCACACTTGGTTTTTGCCTCCCTGCACCTTTGGGTAAACCATGGGCTCATCCTAGCTTTTTCATTATTCCTGTTACCCTTGGGTACAAACCTCTCCTCAGCCTCCTTGCATTTTGTTGCTACATATTCCATCATCTCATTAACTGGCTTCCCTGCCAGTTCTCTGTCCCACTGAACCCCGTTCAGGAAGTTCCTATGTAGTTTGGCTTCATTCGTCCTGGCCTTCCTGCTTCTCCCTCCACTTGTAGCTCTACTGTGTATTCGAAGCTTAAAACCACATGGTCACTGGCCCCAAGGGGTCTTTCATATGTGATGTCCTCGATATCTGCACTCCTCAAGGTGAATACTAAGTCCAGCGTTGCTGGTTCATCCTCTCCTCTCTCTCTTGTAGTGTCCCTTACGTGTTGGCACATGAAGTTTTCCAGTACCACCTCCATCATCTTAGCCCTCCATGTATCTTGGCCCCCATGTGGGTCCAAGTTCTCCCAATCGATCTCCTTGTGGTTAAAGTCACCCATGATCAGGAGCTTTGCCCTGCATGCATGAGCTCTTCTGGCCACTCTAGCCAGTGTGTCAACCATCGCTCTATTGCTCTCGTCGTACTCTTGCCTTGGCCTCCTGCTGTTCTGCGGTGGGTTATACATCACTGCTATTACCACCTTGGGACCTCCAGAGTGAAGCGTTCCCGCTATGTAATCACTTACTTCTCCGCTGTCTCCTCTCTCCAGCTCATCAAAATTCCAGCGATTTTTGATCAGCAATGCCACTCCTCCCCCCCCCCCTGTTCTCTCTGTCTTTCCTCAGGATTTGGTATCCCGTTGGAAAGATGGCCTCTGTTATCATACCTGTAAGCTTGGTTTCTGTGAGAGCTATGATGTCCGGTGATGCTTCTTTGACTCTTTCATGCCACTCCTCCCACTTATTTGTTATTCCATCAGCGTTTGTGTACCATACCTTCAGTTTCCTTTCCAACACTGTGGTTTGGGGGGCCTGTGAGGGTGGGAGACCTGGTGGCATACTGTGGGATTCTATAGCTCGGTGTTGGGTGGAGGCTGTGGGTATGGACTGTAGTGTGTGTTGGGATGGTGTGATAGGTTGTATGGTTCTGAGAATAGTTGTGTGTGTGCTTGCCCTTGCTGTTCTGCTCTGCTCTGACTGACCTCTGCTGGTTCCATCCTTGTCTCTTTTCCTAGCTCCTTTCGCTTTTTTGTCTTCTCCCTCAGCTGCTGTCGTTCTGATTTTGTTCTGTCTCTGTCTAGGAACACCCTCTTGTACTCTTCCGAGTATTTCAATCGTGGTTTCTCTTGGAGGATCCTGTTCCGCACTGTTTCCGTCCTGAGAATCAGCTTGATTGGTCGGTTTCTCCCCTTCGAGTACCCCCCTATTCTCTGAAAATTTATAGTCTCGTCCATCTCTTCACCTATTTTCGTGATGATTTTCTCAATCTCCTTTCTTTCTACCTGCTGCCTTTCAGTGTGTGTCCTTTCCTCTCTCTCCTGAAGCCCATGGATAAACGCTGATTTTGCCCTTTCCTCCTCCCATTGCCTCACCCTCTGTGACTCTGGATCCTGCCTGTATGTGGTCAGTTTCTCCCTTGATTTTTCCAGTGGCTCTTGATAGCATGGTTATGCCTCAGCATTCGACCTATCACCCTCTCCATCTGCAACCAGCTGTTCTTCGCTTTCACTCCTTGGTCCTCCTTGGCAGGCTGATATGACCTTAGCATAATTCATAATTCCTTCCTTCCTGTTCGGCCTCGCAGCTTCACATGTTGTGTCTTCTCTGGTCACTGCCCCTGTAACTCGCTTCAGCCTATTTATCTCAACTTCTAGGACCCTTATCTTGGCTATGGCAGTTTCGACTTGTGCCTCCCAATTCTTTGTCTCCTTCTCCAACCTCTTTTCCAATTTCACAGAGAGCTCTTTCTCCATTTTTTCAGAAAGCTCTCCTAATTTTCTCTCCCACTCTTGTTCCATCCTTTTCCACTGCTCCTCCATCCACTCCTCCCTACCAGAACCATTCTCATCTGATCCTTGGTTCCTGCGAGTCCCCACCATTTTTTTTTGTGAGAGAAGAGAGAAGGGAAAGGTAGAAGGAGAGAGAGAGGGGAAGAGTGAGAAGGGAAAGAGGAAGAGAGAGTGTGAGCGGGGGAAAGAGAGAGAAGGGAAGGGAAGGAGAGGGGCAGAGTGAGAAGGGAAAAATGTAGAAAAGATGGAGAGAGAGAGAGAGAGAGAGAGAGAGAGAGAGAGAGAGAGAGAGAGAGAAGGGAAGGTAGAGAGAGGGGGATAGTGAGAAGGAAAAAGGGGAAGAGAGAGTGAGGGAGAGAGGGAGGGAGAGAGAGTGAAGGGAAGGGTAGGAGAGGGGGAGAGTTAGAAGGGAAAATGGGGAAGAAAGAGAGCAAGAGAGAGAGAGAGGGAGAGAGAGTGAGAGAGAGAGGGGGAGAGAGAGTGAAGGGAAGGGTAGGAGAGGGGGAGTTTTATAAGGGAAAATGGGGAAGAGAGAGAGCAAGAGAGAGAAAGAGAGAGAGAGGGGGAGAGAGAGAGAGGGAGAGAGGGAGGGGGGAGCGAGGGGGAGAAGGGGGAAAGAGGGGGGAGATGGAAGAGCGAGAGGGGAGAGAGAGGCTAGGGGGAGAGGGAGGGGAGGAGGGGAGAGAGATTGGGAAAGGAAGAGGGGAGAGATAATGGGAGGGGGGAGATGTTAGAGGGGGAGAGATGTTAGAGGGGAGAGATGGGAGAGGGAAGAGAGGGAGAGAGAAGGAGCAAGGTTCACAGGACGGTGTGAAATCCTGTGTATGTGTGTTTGCGTGTGTACTACAGCTTACACACACACACACACAGAAACAAGCACTTGTGTGTGTGTGTGAGTGTGTGTGTGTGTGTGTGTGTGTGTGTGTGTGTGTGTGTGTACTCACCTAGTTGAGGTTGCGGGGGTCGAGTCCGAGCTCCTATGTGTGTATGTGTGTGTGTGTGTGTGTGTGTGTGTGTGTGTGTGTGTGTGTGTGTGTGTGTGTGTGTGTGTGTATGTGTGTGTGTACTCACCTATTTGTACTCACCTATTTGTGGTTGCAGGGGTCGAGTCCTAGCTCCTGGCCCCGCCTCTTCACCGGTTGCTACTAGGCCCTCTCTCTCCCCGCTCCATGAGCTTTATCAAACCTCGTCTTAAAACTGTGTATGGTTCCTGCCTCCACTACGTCATTTGCTAGGCTATTCCACTGCCTTACAACTCTGACTGAAGAAATACTTCCTACTATCTCTCTGACTCATTTGTGTCTTCAACTTCCAATTGTGGCCTCTTGTTTCTGTGTCCCCTCCCTGGAACATCCTGTCTTTGTCCACCTTGTCTATTCCACGCAGTATTTTATATGTCGTTATCATGTCTCCCCTGACCCTCCTGTCCTCCAGTGTGGTCAGGCCGATTTCCCTTAATCTTTCTTCATAGGACATTCCCCTTAGCTCTGGAACTAACCTTGTCGCAAACCTTTGTACTTTCTCTAGTTTCTTGACGTGCTTTATCAAATGCGGGTTCCAAACAGGTGCTGCATACTCCAGTATGGGCCTGACATACACGGTGTACAGTGTATCTCAGGTTTGCCAGGCGCCCATATGCTGCAGCAGTTATCTGATTGATGTGTGCTTCCGGAGACATGCTCGGTGTTATACTCACCCCAAGATCTTTCTCCTTGAGTGAGGTTTGCAGTCTTTGGCCACCTAGCCTATACTCTGTCTGTGGTCTTCTGTGCCCTTCCCCTATCTTCATGACTTTGCATTTGGCAGGATTAAATTCGATAAGCCATTTGCTGGACCAGGTGTCCAGTCTGTCCAGGTCTCTTTGAAGTCCTGCCTGGTCCTCATCAGATTTAATTCTCCTCATTAACTTCACATCATCTGCAAACAGGGACACTTCTGAGTCTAACCCTTCCGTCATGTCGTTCACATATACCAAAAATAGCACTGGTCCTAGGACCGACCCCTGTGGGACCCCGCTCGTCACAGGTGCCCACTGTGATACATCATTACGTACCATGACTCGTTGTTGCCTCCCTGTCAGGTATTCTCTGATCCATTGCAGTGCCCTTCCTGTTATATGCGCCTGATGCTCTAGCTTCTGCACTAATCTCTTGTGAGGAACTGTGTCAAAGGCCTTCTTGCAGTCCAAGAAGATGCAATCAACCCACCCCTCTCTCTCTTGTCTTACTTCTGTTATTTTATCATAAAACTCCAGAAGGTTTGTGACACAGGATTTGCCTTCCGTGAATCCGTGCTGGTAGGCATTTATACTCCTGTTCCGTTCCAGGTGCTCCACCACTCTCCTCCTGATAATCTTCTCCATAATTTTGCATACTATATACGTCAATGACACAGGTCTATAGTTTAGTGCCTCTTTTCTGTCTCCTTTTTTAAAAATGGGAACTACATTTGCCGTCTTCCATACCTCAGGTAGTTGCCCAGTTTCCAGGGATGTGTTGAAGATTGTGGTAAGTGGCACGCACAACATATCTGCTCCCTCTCTAAGGACCCACGGGGAGATGTTGTCTGGTCCCATTGCCTTTGAGGTATCGATGTCCCTTAGCAGTTTCTTCACCTCCTCCTCATCTGTATGTATGTCGTCCAACACTTGTTGGTGTATTCCTTGCTGGTGTCCCCATCTGGTCTGTCCCCCCAGAGTCCTTCCTGTCTCTACTGTAAATACTTCCTTAAATCTCGTGTTGAGCTCCTCACATACCTCTTGATCGTTTCCTGTGAGTTTTCCACCTTCTTTCCTCAGCCTTATCACCTGGTCCTTGACTGCTGTCTTCCTCCTAATGTGGCTATACAGCAGTTTCGGGTCAGATTTGACTTTCGATGCTATGTCGTTTTCATACTGTCGCTGGGCCTCCCTCCTTATCTGTGCATACTCGTTTCTGGCTCTTCTACTAATCTCCTTGTTTTCCTGGGTCCTATGCCTCCTGTACCTTTTCCATCCCTTGTTGCACTTAGTTTTTGCCTCCCTACACCTTCGGGTAAACCAAGGACTCGTTTTGGTCTTCCTATTATTTCCGTTTCCCTTGGGAACAAAACTTTCCTCTGCCTCCTTGCACTTTGTTGCCACATATTCCATCATCTCGTTTACTGATTTTCCTACCATTTCTCTGTCCCACTGAACCTCCTGCAGGAAGTTTCTCATACCTGTGTAGTCCCCCCTTTTATAGTTTGGCCTGTCCCCTTCAGTTCCTGTTACCTTCTCCACTTGTAACTCTACTATATAGTCAAAACTCAGAACCACATGATCGCTAGCTCCAAGGGGCCTCTCATAAGTGATGTCCTCAATGTCTGAACTGCTCAGGGTGAACACAAGATCCAGTCTTGCTGGCTCATCCTCCCCTCTCTCTCTGGTTGTGTCCCTGACATGTTGATGCATGAGGTTTTCAAGTACCACATCCATCATCTTGGCTCTCCATGTTTCGGGACCCCCATGTGGCTCCAGGTTTTCCCAGTCGATCTCCCTGTGGTTGAAATCGCCCATTACCAGTAACTTTGCTCTGCTCGAGTGAGCTCTTCTTGCCACCTCAGCCAGTGTGTGTGTGTATGTGTGTGTATGTGTGTGTGTGTATGTGTGTGTGTGTGTGTGTGTGTGTGTATGTATGTGTATGTGTGTGTATGTGTGTGTGTGTGTGTGTGTGTGTGTGTGTGTGTGTGTGTGTATGTGTGTGTGTGTACTCACCTAATTGTACTCACCTAATTGTGGTTGCAGGGGACGAGACTCAGCTCCTGGCCCCGCCTCTTCACTGATCTCTACTGGATCCTCTCTCTCTCTGCTTCCTGAGCTTTGTCATACCTCTTCTTAAAACTATGTATGGTTCCTGCCTCCACTACTTCACTTGCTAGGCTATTCCACTTGCTGACAACTCTATGACTGAAGAAATACTGTGTGTATGTGTGTGTGTGTGTGTGTGTGTGTGTGTGTGTGTGTGTGTGTGTGTGTGTGTGTGTGTGTATGTGTGTGTGTGTGTGTGTGTACTCACCTAGTTGTACTCAGGTTGAGGTTGCGGGGGTCGAGTCCGAGCTCCTGGCCCCGCCTCTTCACTGATCGCTACTAGGTCACTCTCCCTGAGCCGTGAGCTTTATCATACCTCTGCTTAAAGCTATGTATGGATCCTGCCTCCACTACATCGCTTCCCAAACTATTCCACTTACTGACTACTCTGTGGCTGAAGAAATACTTCCTAACATCCCTGTGATTCATCTGTGTATTCAGCTTCCAACTGTGTCCCCTTGTTACTGTGTGTGTGTGTGTGTGTGTGTGTGTGTGTGTGTATGTGTGTGTGTGTGTGTATGTGTGTGTGTGTATGTGTGTATGTGTGTATGTGTGTATGTGTGTGTGTGTGTGTGTGTGTGTGTGTGTGTGTGTGTGTGTGTATGTGTGTGTGTGTATGTGTGTGTGTGTATGTGTATGTGTATGTGTGTGTGTGTGTGTGTGTGTGTGTGTGTGTGCCCCCACTTCTAAGTATTCATACTGCTAATAAATACCGGTAGATACCAGTAATTCTAAGCTTACCAATACTTGTAACACTTATTGATTCTACTTCTAAAATTCAGAAAATAGCTAGGTTGTAAAATTTAGCTTGTCTCAGCTTAAGTGTCTGACGTTATCCCTCACTACCGCTTTACTCCTTGCACTCTTCTCTATGCTATTTCTACTCTAATTCTGGTAATGGCTTGCAGGAGTGAGTGACCAGTATCTAACAGTGATGCAGGGCCAGACTCAACCTTGCAAAATGCAACCTCAACAGGTGAATACTTGCGCTGACAGTGGTGTGATGACAAGTTGCCAGAAGCTGATGACGTAGTCGTCGTACATAGGCCTTCTATCACTATTTTGTAACTCCTTCACCCGTGATGTTTATAACCATATATGTTCATGCATCCCGCGTTCCTCAAGTGATTTCACTTTTCACTTATTTCAGAATACACTTCACATTCGGTGTTACACTTTATATGTATAATGGCATACACTGTTGTGACGTCACTGCTTCAGTAGGCGTACTGCCACTTTCCCTTGTTGTATATTTTATTTTTTCTTTCTCCTTTTGCTTGTTAACTTTTTCACTCTCACATTACAGTGCCCCACATTTCACTTGTTAACCAAACGCTGGTAATTCTTGATCACCCGTTTCCACACTCACTTTGATCTTTTTATGTTTGTATCTGTGTGGCAACAGTGCCTAGTAGATCCACAACGGTTTGGCACTTTAAAAGAAAATACTGAATTTAGGTTTCCCCTCGAATTTTTTCAACTAATAACTATAGTTATCACTCGCAGGTTTGTTCACTGACTTTGTCACTACCACTGATTACTGCTAGCGGTTGTTGCACGCCTCAAAAACACGAAGGTTCTCGGAGCCCTGTGCACCCACGTCTGCACCCACCATGTGTGTGTGTGTGTGTGTGTGTGTGTGTGTGTGTGTGTGTGTGTGTGTGTGTGTGTGTGTATGTATGTATGTATGTATGCGTGCATGTATGTATGTCTACTCACCTAGTTATGGTTGCAGGGGTCGAGTCACAGGCCCTGGCCCTGCCTCTTCACTGGTCGCTACTAGGTCACACTTCGTGTTCCATGAGATTTATCATACCACTTCTTCTGTGTGTGTGTGTGTGTGTGTGTGTGTGTGTGTGTGTGTGTGTGTGTGTGTGTGTGTACTCACATAGTTGTGTTTGCAGGGGTCGATACATAGCTCCTGGCCCCGAGTCATAGTGTGTGTGTGTGTACTCACCTAGTTGTACTCACCTAGTTGAGGTTGCGGGGGTCGAGTCCGAGCTCCTGGCCCCGCCTCTTCACTGATCGCTACTAGGTCACTCTCCCTGAGCCGTGAGCTTTATCGTACCTCTGCTTAAAGCTATGTATGGATCCTGCCTCCACTACATCGCTTCCCAAACTATTCCACTTACTGACTACTCTGTGGCTGAAGAAATACTTCCTAACATCCCTGTGATTCATCTGTGTCTTTAGCTTCCAACTGTGTCCCCTTGTTACTGTGTCCAATCTCTGGAACATCCTGTTTTTGTCCACCTTGTCAATTCCTCTCAGTATTTTGTATGTCGTTATCATGTCCCCCCTATCTCTCCTGTCCTCCAGTGTCGTCAGGTTGATTTCCCTTAACCTCTCCTCGTAGGACATACCTCTTAGCTCTGGGACTAGTCTTGTTGCAAACCTTTGCACTTTCTCTAGTTTCTTTACGTGCTTGGCTAGGTGTGGGTTCCAAACTGGTGCCGCATACTCCAATATGGGCCTAACGTATACGGTGTACAGGGTCCTGAACGATTCCTTATTAAGATGTCGGAATGCTGTTCTGAGGTTTGCTAGGCGCCCATATGCTGCAGCAGTTATTTGGTTGATGTGCGCTTCAGGAGATGTGCCTGGTGTTATACTCACCCCAAGATCTTTTTCCTTGAGTGAGGTTTGTAGTCTCTGACCCCCTAGACTGTACTCCGTTTGCGGCCTTCTTTGCCCTTCCCCAATCTTCATGACTTTGCACTTGGTGGGATTGAACTCCAGGAGCCAATTGCTGGACCAGTTCTGCAGCCTGTCCAGATCCCTTTGTAGTTCTGCCTGGTCTTCGATCGAGTGTATTCTTCTCATCAACTTCACGTCATCTGCAAACAGGGACACCTCAGAGTCTATTCCTTCCGTCATGTCGTTCACAAATACCAGAAACAGCACTGGTCCTAGGACTGACCCCTGCGGGACCCCGCTGGTCACAGGTGCCCACTCTGACACCTCGTCACGTACCATGACTCGCTGCTGTCTTCCTGACAAGTATTCCCTGATCCATTGTAGTGCCTTCCCTGTTATCCCTGCTTGGTCCTCCAGTTTTTGCACCAATCTCTTGTGTGGAACTGTGTCAAACGCCTTCTTGCAGTCCAAGAAAATGCAATCCACCCACCCCTCTCTCTCTTGTCTTACTGCTGTCACCATGTCATAGAACTCCAGTAGGTTTGTGACACAGGATTTCCCGTCCCTGAAACCATGCTGGCTGCTGTTGATGAGATCATTCCTTTCTAGGTGTTCCACCACTCTTCTCCTGATAATCTTCTCCATGATTTTGCATACTATACATGTCAGTGACACTGGTCTGTAGTTTAATGCTTCATGTCTGTCTCCTTTTTTAAAGATTGGGACTACATTTGCTGTCTTCCATGCCTCAGGCAATCTCCCTGTTTCGATAGATGTATTGAATATTGTTGTTAGGGGTACACATAGCGCCTCTGCTCCCTCTCTCAATACCCATGGGGAGATGTTATCTGGCCCCATTGCCTTTGAGGTATCTAGCTCACTCAGAAGCCTCTTCACTTCTTCCTCGGTTGTGTGCACTGTGTCCAGCACTTGGTGGTGTGCCCCACCTCTCCGTCTTTCTGGAGTCCCTTCTGTCTCCTCTGTGAACACTTCTTTGAATCTCTTGTTGAGTTCTTCACATACTTCCCGGTCATTTCCTGTTGTCTCTCCTCCTTCCTTCCTTAGCCTGATTACCTGGTCCTTGACTGTTGTTTTCCTCCTGATGTGGCTGTACAACAGTTTCGGGTCAGATTTGGCTTTCGCTGCTATGTCATTTTCATATTGTCTTTGGGCCTCCCTTCTTATCTGTGCATATTCATTTCTGGCTCTACGACTGTTCTCCTTATTCTCCTGGGTCCTTTGCCTTCTATATTTCTTCCATTCCCTAGCACACTTGGTTTTTGCCTCCCTGCACCTTTGGGTAAACCATGGGCTCATCCTGGCTTTTTCATTACTCCTGTTACCCTTGGGTACAAACCTCTCCTCAGCCTCCTTGCATTTTATTGCTACATATTCCATCATCTCATTAACTGGTTTCCCTGCCAGTTCTCTGTCCCACTGAACCCCGTTCAGGTAGTTCCTCATTCCTGTGTAGTCCCCTTTCTTGTAGTTTGGCTTCATTCGTCCTGGCCTTCCTGCTTCTCCCTCCACTTGTAGCTCTACTGTGTATTCGAAGCTTACAACCACATGGTCACTGGCCCCAAGGGGTCTTTCATATGTGATGTCCTCGATATCTGCACTACTGAAGGTGAATACTAAGTCCAGCCTTGCTGGTTCATCCTCTCCTCTCTCTCTTGTAGTGTCCCTTACGTGTTGGTACATGAAGTTCTCCAGTACCACCTCCATCATCTTAGCCCTCCAAGTATCTTGGCCCCCATGTGGGTCCAAGTTCTCCCAATCTATCTCCTTGTGGTTAAAGTCACCCATGATCAGGAGCTTTGCCCTGCATGCATGAGCTCTTCTGGCCACTCTAGCTAGTGTGTCAACCATCGCTCTATTGCTCTCGTCGTACTCTTGCCTTGGCCTCCTGCTGTTCTGTGGTGGGTTATACATCACTGCTATTACCACCTTGGGACCTCCAGAGTGAAGTGTTCCCACTATGTAATCACTTTCTTCTCCGCTATCTTCTCTCTCCAGCTCATCAAAATTCCAGCGATTTTTGATCAGCAACGCCACTCCTCCACCCCCCCTGTTCCCTCTGTCTTTCCTCAGGATTTGGTATCCCGTTGGAAAGATGGCATCTGTTATCATACCTGTAAGCTTGGTTTCTGTGAGAGCTATGATGTCCGGTGATGCTTCTTTGACTCTTTCTTGCCACTCCTCCCACTTATTTGTTATTCCATCAGCGTTTGTGTACCATACCTTCAGTTTCCTTTCCAACACTGTGGTTTGGGGGGCCTGTGAGGGTGGGAGACCTGGTGGCATACTGTGGGGTTCTATAGCTTGGTGTTGGGTGGAGGCTGTGGGTATGGATTGTAGGGTGTGTTGGGATGGTGTGATAGGTTGTATGGTTCTGAGAGTAGTTGTGTGTGTGCTTGCCCTTGCTGTTCTGTCCTGCTCTGACAGACCTCTGCTGGTTCCCTCCTTGTCTCTTTTCCTAGCTCCTTTCGCTTTTTTGTCCTCTCCCTCAGCTGCTGTCGTTCTGATTTTGTTCTGTCTCTGTCTAGGAACACCCTCTTGTACTCTTCCGAGTATTTCAATCGTGGTTTCTCTTGGAGGATCCTGTTCCGCACTGTTTCCGTCCTGAGAATCAGCTTGATTGGTCGGTTTCTCACCTTCGAGTACCCCCCTATTCTCTGAAAATTTACAATCTCGTCCCTCTCTTCACCTATTTCTGTTATGATTTTCTCAATCTCCTTCCTTTCTTCCTGCTTCCTTTCAGTGTGTGTCCTTTCCTCTCTCTCCTGAAGCCCATGGATAAACACTGATTTTGCCCTTTCTTCCTCGCATTGCCTCACCCTCTGTGGCTCTGGATCCTGCCTGTATGTGGTCAGTTTCTCCCTTGATTTTTCCAGTGGCTCTTGATAGCCTTGTTGTGCCTCAGCATTCGACCTATCACCCTCTCCATCTGCAACCAGTTGATCTTCCCTTTCACTCCTTGGTCCTCCTTGGCAGATTGATGTGACCTTAGCATAATTCATAATTCCTTCCTTCCTGTTCAGCCTCGCAGCTTCATATGCTGTGTCTTCTCTGGTCACTGCCCCTGTAACTCGCTCCAGCCTATTTATCTCAACTTCTAGGACCCTTATCTTGGCTACTGCAGTTTCGACTTGTGCCTCCCAATTCTTTGTCTCCTTCTCCAACCACCTTTCCAATTTCACAGAGAGCTCTTTCTCCATTTTTTCAGAAAGCTCTCCTAATTTTCTCTCCCACTCTTGTTCCATCCTTTTCCACTGCTCCTCCATCCACTCCTCCCTACCCGAACCATTCTCATCTGATCCTTGGGTCCTGCGAGTCCCCACCATTTTTTTTTTTTTTTTTTTTTTTTTTTTTTTTTTTTTTTTTTTTTAAGAGTAGGAGAGGGGAGAGTTAGAAGGGAAAATGGGGACGAGAGAGAGCAAGAGAGAGAGAGAGCAAGAGAGAGAGAGAGCAAGAGAAAGAGAGAGCAGGAGAGAGAGAGAGCAAGAGAGAGAGCAAGAGAGAGAGAGAGAGCAAGAGAGAGAACAAGAGAGAGAGAGAGAGCAAGAGAGAGAGCAAGAGAGAGAGAGAGAGCAAGAGAGAGAGCAAGAGAGAGAGAGAGCAAGAAGGAGAGAGAGCAAGAGAGAGAGAGAGAGCAAGAGAGCGAGCAAGAGAGAGAGAGAGAGAGCAAGAGAGAGAGAGCAAGAGAGAGAGCAAGAGAGAGAGAGAGAGCAATAGGGAGAGAGAGCAAGAGAGAGAGAGAGCAAGAGAGAGAGAGAGCAAGAGAGAGAGAGAGCAAGAGAGAGAGAGAGCAAGAGAGAGAGAGAGCAAGAGAGAGAGAGAGCAAGAGAGAGAGCAAGAGAGAGAGAGAGAGCAAGAGAGAGAGAGAGCAAGAGAGAGAGAGAGCAAGAGAAAGAGAGAGCAGGAGAGAGAGCAAGAGAGAGAGCAAGAGAGAGAGAGAGAGCAAGAGAGAGAACAAGAGAGAGAGAGAGAGCAAGAGAGAGAGCAAGAGAGAGAGAGAGAGCAAGAGAGAGAGCAAGAGAGAGAGAGAGCAAGAAGGAGAGAGAGCAAGAGAGAGAGAGAGAGCAAGAGAGCGAGCAAGAGAGAGAGAGAGAGAGCAAGAGAGAGAGAGCAAGAGAGAGAGCAAGAGAGAGAGAGAGCAATAGGGAGAGAGAGCAAGAGAGAGAGAGAGCAAGAGAGAGAGAGAGCAAGAGAGAGAGAGAGCAAGAGAGAGAGAGAGCAAGAGAGAGAGAGAGCAAGAGAGAGAGAGAGCAAGAGAGAGAGCAAGAGAGAGAGAGAGAGCAAGAGAGAGAGAGAGCAAGAGAGAGAGAGAGCAAGAGAGAGAGAGAGAGCAAGAGAGAGAGAGAGCAAGAGAGAGAGCAAGAGAGAGAGAGCAAGAGAGAGAGGACGTGGAGGAGGACGTGGTGGAGGAAGACATCTACAGCCGTCTCACCCTCCACTAACACAGCTCCAGCGGCAGAATCCGAGGCCAAATCTGCGAAACACAGGAGGTACAACAAATCCTAGTCCACCCTCCCAGGCACCTAGGCTGTGCTCTCGCTGTCACCGGAAGGGGCACTCTGCCAACAACTGCCTGCGAGATACCAGGTGTAACTACTGCTACAAGAAAGGACATAAGGAGGACCAGTGCCGGAAGAAAAAGGAGCTTGACAGACAGGGCCACCTGTTTAGAGACCTGTTCTCAGAACAAACCAGCAGGATCTCTGAATTGGTAAACACTCTCACACGTCACTCACTTAGCTACTCCTATCCCAGCCCAGCAGGTGGGATTGGGCCTTATACAAGACCACAGACCTACATCCCTGCAGCTGCCTCAGTACCCTACCTCTCTCAAGGGCAGGCACCTTACATTCCCTACACACCCACCACCTCAAGCTGACCACTTCATCATGAGGAGCCAGTCTATCAGCATCCTGTCGGCCAACATTAGAGGTTTCATTACTAATGTTGGAGAGCTCACACATAGCTTTGTGAACACTCGACGTCCCGACATGATAGCTGTTGTTGAAACATTTTTGGATGACAGGACTCCAGAAAATTTTGCAAGAATTGCTGGCTACACCTCATGGATGAGAAGAGACAGGCAAGGGCAAGGAGGTGGTGTTGCTGTGTGCTTCTCTAAAAGTGTTCATGCCCAGCACATAGATGTTGCCACCCCTACACATCTTGAAATGATGTTCTTCAAGCTCTGTATAAACACTAGTACCTCTGTACTAGCATGTGCAATGTACAGACCTCAGTGGCAACATGCAGACCCTATCAACTTCCTAATGGAAAATATTGACTCCCTTCTGCTACAACACAACTGTCAACATATTATAATTGTTGGTGACCTCAACCAGCACCTTATACAGAGGGACTTTGATGACCTTCTTGCAGTGTTTGACATGAGAAACTTTGTTGATTTCCCTACTCATATCTCTGGCTCCTCCCTTGACCCAGTAGTGAGTGATCTGGCAGAAGGCATAGTCACTTGTCAACCCCTCGGGTACGTTGGATCGTCTGACCACAAGGCTGTTTTTACCACACTTAAGATCCCAACAGAACGAGGTGAGGAGTCCACACGCACAACCTGGCTATGGGAAAGAGGTAATTGGCCAGCCCTTTGCTCTGAGCTCGCCACCACCGACTGGAATGCTCTTCTCCAGGGGGATGTTGACAACCAAGTGAAAGCCTTCACTGGACACATCCTTAATCTGCAACAAGAACACATTCCTCACCGGCAATATGTGACAAAGCCTACAGATCAGCCTTGGTTTGGCTTTCGTTGTAGAGAGGCTGCTACTGCTAAGTACAAAGCATGGCGAAGGTATAAGAGACATCCTACCACCTATAACAGGAACTTGCACATGCAAGCCTGTAGGCATATGGGTGATGTTCAAAAGTGGGCCATTGCTAAATGGGAGTTGGACACTAAAAGAAAGTTAGCATCAGGTAGGGTAGGCTCCAAAACCTGGTGGTCCCTGGTCAAGGACAGACAAGGTTATCTGCCTGATGAACTTATTCCACCTCTAAATCGACAGGATGGGACCACCTCTACTAGTAGTCAAGAGAAAGCGGACCTCTTTGCTGAACACTTTGCTACCAAAATGCAAGTTCCTGATCCAGCAAGGGACCCTCCTTGGCTAGCTGCAAGAACTGTGTCAAAACTGTCAGGGGTGACAATAAGGCAGGAGGAGGTGCATTTCCTTCTTAAATCACTTGACCAAGAAAAGGCTGTGGGCCCAGACAAGTTGAGCCCAAGATTGTTGAGAAGATGTGCAGACCAGCTAGCAGCACCTCTAACTCGCATCTTTCAGCACTGCCTAGTACAGTGCAAATGGCCCTCTCCATGGAAAGAGGCAAATGTAGTCCCTGTTCACAAAAAGAAGAGCAGAGCAGAAATCAGCAACTACAGACCAGTGTCACTCCTGTCAATCACTGGTAAGATCCTTGAGACAATAATCTCAAGACAAATGACAGATTTCTTTGACTACCACTCACTACTTTGTGATCGTCAATATGGCTTCAGGAAAGGTTACTCTGCTGCTGATCTGTTGTTAAACCTCTCCACTAAGTGGCACCAGTCACTGGATGAATCCAAAGTCAGCTGTGTGGTAGCACTGGACATTGCTGGCGCTTTCGACCGGGTGTGGCACCAGGGCCTCTTAGCAAAACTTCAAGCACTGGGAATTGCAGGCTCTACGCTATGTCTCCTCAGTGATTACCTTCATGGTAGATCTCTAAGTGTAGTTCTCAATGGAACGGAATCAGCAAGACATCCTATTGGGGCAAGCGTTCCACAAGGAAGTGTGCTGGGTCCACTGTTATGGAATGTCTACTTCAACGACCTTCTTCATCTCATCCCAGAATCACATGCATATGCAGACGACTGTACACTAACATTCACTTATCCAAGAGAAGAAATGCCAGCTGCTCTAAGCTACATCAATTACCAGCTGAGAGCTATATCAGCTTGGGGAAATAGATGGCAAGTAACATTTGCACCTGAGGAAACGCAAATGATGATCGTCTCTAGGCACCATGATGGTAATGCTGGTGCAGTAGTAAGGATGAATGGGACGATGTTGGCACCTGGAGAAGAAGTTGATATCCTTGGGGTGAAATTTGACTCCAAACTAACCATGAAGAACCATGTTGTAAATCTTGCAAACAAGGCAGCCAGGAAGCTTACAGCACTTCGCCGTATCTCACATCTGCTTGACAGTAGGGGTTGCAAGATCCTGTACGAGGCACAAGTACGCTCACACCTTGAGTATGCTCCACTTTCTTGGTTTGCCTGTCCCCCCTCTCATCTGCGACTGCTTGACAGAGTAGAGAACAGAGCAAGACGTCTCATCTCTCGCCTGGACCCATCCTGGATGGATCTGTCATTTCAGCAGAGCCTTCAACATAGGAGGGATGTGGGTGGCCTTACTGTTATGTACAAGGCCAATATTGTCAAAATACCACACTTGGATCCACTTCGAGGACAGCGCGAAACAAGCTTTTATGCCACAAGACGGGCAGAAAGCAGCAACTTCACTCTGGCTGTACCCTTCTCCAGAACATCACTCCATCTGAGATCATACATACCCAGGATGACTCGAGTATGGAACACATTCGTACAGCATAATGATGTCAACGAGATAACGTCAGTTGAACAAATGAAAATGCTGGCCCACAGATGGCTCCAACTTCATCCTGTTCCCTACTTGTATGTCTCATAACAATAAAAATGCTTTCAAATGAGCTGATGTAGGTAACAGCTCTTAGCTTGTCAATAAAGTTAGGAATCCTTAACCTGTAAATAGCTTGTCAATAAACCTAGGGATCCTTAACCTTGTCAAACCATGTGTAAAAAAAAAAAAAAAAAAAAAAAAAAAAAAAAAAAAAAAAAAAAAAAAAGAGAGCAAGAGAGAGAGAGAGCAAGAGAGAGAGCAAGAGAGAGAGAGAGCAGGAGAGAGAGAGAGCAGGAGAGAGAGAGAGCAAGAGAGAGAGAGAGAGCAAGAGAGAGAGCAAGAGAGAGAGAGCAAGAGATAGAGCAAGAGAGAGAGAGAGAGCAAGAGAGAGAGAGAGCAAGAGGGAGAGAGAGCAAGAGAGAGAGAGAGAGCAAGAGAGCGAGAGAGAGCAAGAGAGAGAGAGAGCAAGAGAGAGAGCAAGAGAGAGAGAGAGAGCAAGAGAGAGAGCAAGAGAGAGAGCAAGAGAGAGAGAGAGAGCAAGAGAGAGAGAGAGCAAGAGAGAGAGAGAGCAAGAGAGAGAGAGAGAGCAAGAGAGAGAGAGAGCGAGAGAGAGAGAGAGCAAGAGAGAGAGAGAGCAAGAGAGAGAGAGAGAGCAAGGGAGAGAGAGAGAGCAAGAGAGAGAGCAAGAGAGAGAGAGAGAGCAAGAGAGAGAGCAAGAGAGAGAGAGAGCAAGAGAGAGAGAGAGAGCAAGAGAGAGAGAGAGAGCAAGAGAGAGAGAGAGCAAGAGAGAGAGAGCAAGAGAGAGAGCAAGAGAGAGAGCAAGAGAGAGAGCAAGAGAGAGAGAGAGCAAGAGAGAGAGAGAGCAAGAGAGAGAGAGAGAGCAAGAGAGAGAGCAAGAGAGAGAGAGAGAGAGCAAGAGAGAGAGCGAGAGAGAGAGAGAGAGCAAGAGAGAGAGAGAGAGAGAGAGAGAGAGAGAGAGAGAGAGAGGGAGGGAGGGAGGGAGGGAGGGAGGGAGGGAGGGAGAAAGGGAGGGCCAAGAGGGGGAGTGGGGGGAAAGAGGGGGGAGATGGAAGAGCGAGAGGGGAGAGAGGCTAGGGGGGGAGAGAGGGGAGGATGGGAGAAAAGGAGAGGGGAGAGATAATGGGAGGGGACAGATGTGTGTGTGTGTGTGTGTGTGTGTGTGTGTGTGTGTGTGCGCGCGTGTGTGTGTGTGTTTTAATTTGCGTGATCATTCGCTGTGTATTTTTTTAGTGTGTATTTGGGTTAGATTGAGTTTTTATTGTGCAATTGTATGTTTGTGTGTATTTGTGTACTCACCTTTATGTGGTTATATGGACTGAGTCATAGCTCCCGGCCATGTTAAAGTGCATGTGTATATAAATGTGTGTGTCTGCGTGTGCACTCAGCTAGCCACTGGGTTGCAGGCTTCGAGAGGCTGCTCCAGGCTCCGCCTCACTGCTGTCCGCCACTAGCATTCATAAATCTATTTTATGGATTCTGCCTCCCTCACTTAACCATTTATATCATTCCACTTTCTGTTCACTGAAAAACTAGGTAAGTATTTCCTAGCTTTGTTGTTATGCATCTGTGCCTCTAACCTGAAACTGTGAATCATGTATCTGTGACCCTCCTCTCAAACATTCTCTTCCCGCCCCTCCTATCAGTTCCTCTCAGTATTTTTTATGTAGCTATTTGTTTCCTTTGCTCTTCCCGTCCTCTGTTATCAGCAGGTTTAAGTGCTCTAGTGTATCTTCACTGGTCATATACCTCAGGTATGGGATTAGTGTCATTGCATATCTTTGCACTTTTTTTAGTTTAGTTACTTGCTTAACGAAATGTGGGTTCCATAATGGTGCTGCATATTTCAAGATTGGCCTGATACACGCTATGTACGAGTATACAGTCGCAAATGTCTCTTTGATGATGTTTCATATATATATATATATATATATATATATATATATATATATATATATATATATATATATATATATATATATATATATATATATACCTTCGACTCTTCCATTTTCGAGTTATCTGTAAAATTTATTTAGTTGATGTGTGTTTTAGGCACATTACTTTTACTTTCAGGAAGGTGTGCAGCTTTTGTCCTCGGGGTCTGTACGCTATTTGCGGAAGTCCTTGTCAATCTCCGAGTTTCATAAGTTTGCGGTTGCTTGTTAAATTTTAGTAGCCATTTAATTCAATGCCACCAATCTGTATTCATTTTTTGTTTATTTGGGACTACATTAGCAGCTTTCCAGAGCTCTGGAAGCTGCCTGTTTCAATTGGTTGGAAACGGTTAATCATGGTTTACACCGTTCCTCTGCTTCAGCTCACAGAACCCACTCAATATTTTCATTTCATTTTCTGAGCTGTTTCCAGTGAGCTTTCATCCACTTTCTCTTTTTTTATTTTTTGACTTTCCGGCATCTTTTCTTATTTCGCTAAGAATACCTCCCTAAATCTTTTGTCTAGATCATCAGACTTCTTTTTCATTCCAAGTGAATTTCTCTTGATTTCTTCTGCCTTGTTACACGAGCAACCACAGTGATATTCCTTCTGATGTCGATGTCAGATACTTTATTTCAGATTAGTTTTGTTGCTATGCAACTCTCAAATTGCATAATCATTTCCGGCTACTCTGCTTCTCTATTCCCTTTTCTGTTTTTGGTTTCGTATGTGTCTTCCATGCATTTGCACTTTCAGCTTTAGCAACCCTTCACCTCTTGGTGAACCATGAGCTCATGTTGCTCTTGTCTTTGCTTTATTTGCTTCAGGATATGAGTTTCTCTTCCTCCCAGCACTTTTCAGCTACTTCCTCCGTTATTTTATTTTCCGTCTTTCCCTATACGTCACTTTTCCATGGCACTCTGCTTAGAAACTGACTCGTACATATCATAGTTCACTTCCGCAAAGGAATCGAACCTCAGCACTGGGCGGTCGCTAGCACTAAATAGCCTCTTTTATTCAATGTCCCAAACAACTAAGCTACTGAAGGTGAGCACAAGATCCAGCTTTTCTAGTTCGTCATGTGTCTGCCTAGTAGTGACCATGACATGCACCAGTCAACGCTTTCAACAGCTCAGCTCTTCACGTTTCTAGTCCTTCCTGTAGTTGTAGATGTTCCCAGTCTGTTTACTTGATATTGAAATTTCCCATGATCAGAAGCTTTGCATTTTCCGTATGTGCTCTTCTAGCTACCAATACACTGTTGATGTCCTCTTATCCCACTATTCGTCTCCTGTTGAATGGTTGGTTGCATATC
Source organism: Cherax quadricarinatus (assembly GCF_038502225.1). Lineage (NCBI taxonomy): Eukaryota > Metazoa > Arthropoda > Malacostraca > Decapoda > Parastacidae > Cherax > Cherax quadricarinatus. The sequence continues at coordinate 16,229 of NW_027197655.1, read as the reverse complement.
GCTGCAATTATCATCTTTAGCCTCCAGTTCTGAAAGAGATAATGAAAACTCTCTCCATTTATTCCATTCATCTTACACATCAGCTGTTTCATCTGTCCCTTCTTCAACTGTAATCACCTCTGAGATTAGTCTCTCTTACTCCTACAATGTCTGCATTATTATACAATCCATCATTCAACAAATTCAATTTCCTTTCTAGTCCTGTGTTCATATCCTGGTCTCCTGATTCTTTTCCGTGTGTCAGAGTAGGAGCAGGAGTGGGTATAGGGAAAGGAGGAGAGGGGTGAGGGAAAAGGGCTGGTTGGACAGGTGAATCATGACTTGAAAGGGGGGTTAAACCGTGAGTGAGAGTGAGGAGGGTGAATGAGAAACAAGGGAAGGGGAAGTCGGGGAATGTGGGTTGTTGAGTCATTTTGTTTGAATGATATAAGAGGATTAGGGTTTGAGGGACTATTTGTGTCGGAGGTGTGTTGTCCCTCCCGGTGGGGCTGAGCATAACGTGTCGTTTAAGGTGGAGGTTTTGAACCTATCACCTGGATCTCTGTTTTTTCTTACTATCTGCAACTGTTTCTTATTCTAGTCGACGTACATACGATTTTATCTGTTGGTCTACCTCAACAGTGTTTTCCCCCTAAAGATCCAGTCTTTTGCTGTTTCTAATGCAAGGGACAGTGTGACCATATTTTGTTCCTCATATGCTTCCCTTTTCTCTAAAAATTTGCCACTGCGACCCTAAACAACTGCATGCTCAGTGAAGTTTTGAACTTCCTTCATATCCAAGGCTGAAGGGACAACCCCTGGGAGGCTGTCCTTAAAGCCTCCCAGAGACCATGGATATAATCAGCAACGGCCTTTGCTCCTCCTCTCACCTCTTTTCCCTCCAATATTTCATTTTGTTTTCAGTTGTTATGCTGCTTCCCGTATCATCGCTTTTTCATCTTGGTTTCGTGAAAAAACACTAGCTTTCTCGGTCAGCCCTATCTTCCAGTTCTATAGCTCGGAATTGATACTATCTCTCAATCTGACATGCAACTCCCTTCAATTTCTCTAGTTCTCCCCTCATCGTTTTGATATAGAAATAGAAACACTTAAGCAGTACAATGTGATCCTTTAATGACAACGTTTCGCCCACGGAGTGGGCTTTATCAAATCACAAACAGATCTACCTGGGTAAAAGATACAAGAATATTTATAGGGCTTAGGTGTAGAATGCTGCATGTGACAATCTTCGGAGTAGGGTGATAGTCTCGAACCTTAGGTAGCTTTAAAAAGAGATTGTATAAATATATGAGGAGACAGTCTGCAGTGTTCCTCCATTCTTATGTTCTAATGTGGGATAGAAATGAAGTTTCTTGGCAAGAGGTTCAGCTATTTATAGAAGCCGTTGTTTTGATTGAAGTTGTTGGATGTACAGATAAGCGATGATCCCAGGATTGATGAAAGTTAAGACACTTGTGTAACATCTGGTTATCTTTATTGTAGACGTTTCGCCATCCAATGGCTTTATCAATACAGATTCTTGGACATAAGAAAACAGAAGAACTATATACAAAAGATGAGGTAATCAGTCCCTCAGCCTTGGAGGTGGTGTATAGAGCACTGTGGTTGTAGAGATTCTGAAGCAGAGGAAACGAGACTGGGGCTTATATAGGCGTCAGTGAATAGGGACGTGTAGCAGACGAGGGCATAGTCACTGGTAGGCAGGATTCCCCAGTGGAAGTAGGTCCTACCCAAATTGATGGGTCAGTTGTAGTAGCCTTGAAGAAGGTCATGTAGATGTCCTACTTCCACTGGGGAATCCTGCCTGCCAGTGACTATACCCTCGTCTGCTACACGTCCCTATTCACTGACCCCTATATAAGCGCCAATCTCCTTGTCTCTGCTTCGACGATCTCGCCTCTCTCGAATTATTCCATGTTGGGAGAGACTTCGCTTAGAGTGGTGCTTGCTGGACCTTCGTCTTCCTCTTCAGCATCAGGATTGGTGCGTCGGTGGTTGCCTACCCAAGGGCAGGAAGCCTGTTGCTGCTTGAATTCTCTACGCCTGTCGACTGCACGCAATACAACCAGTCTCGCCGCCGCTCAGGATATACAGTGCTCCATCAAGCTACAGTTCACCTCCTCAGTGTCATGCGCCAGGCTAGTACGTGTGTCTACTTATACATACTTGCCTAGTTGAGTACTCTCAGTTTTTGGCCGATTGTCACCGCCATAACTGTTTATTCATCTCTACGCAACTAGATGATGCCTTGGTTGCCTTCCACCTCCCACCCCTCTTCCACTCTCCCTCTACTTCCCACTCCTGCCTCTGCTTCTTCTAAATCCAATGCCTTCTCGCTAAACCTCAAATTTTCTAATCCTGATGCCACTATCTGTCCTGAAAATTTATTATATCAGATCACTGGTGCACCTCAACTTAGTCTTTAAAACCAACTCAGGCTTCAAACTCCTTCTTGACAAACATTCCTACGATACGTACACCTCAACCGAGACCAGACAAAAATTTCTCAATGCAGGCTTCACCTTTATTTGGACTCCTGAGCACCGTGCCAAAAGCACAGTGATCGCAAAACACGTTGACTATTCTCTCCTGACAGCCTATGACACAGAAGAAGAAGACTTAATCAAATACATTAGTACTAAGAACAGTCTCTGTTGACGATATTTAGACCTGAAAACTCTACTATCCTCAAAATACGCTGTTCAACTCCTTCTGACGCCTCTACACTCTTCAGTCACAGAATCCTTGCCAAGACCATCCGCATTCCTCCAAACATTCTCTTCACTCCGAACTTCCACCCAATCACACAATGTCTTAAATGCTACAAATTCGGCCATGACAAAAACACATGCACATTCACACAAGTTTGCTCCAGATATTCAGCAACTGGCCACTTCTGGAATACTTGCAACCTCCCCCCTAAATGTTCTAACTGCTGTGGGTCACACACTGCAGTTGCAAATTCCTGCCCCTGTAGAAAAGACATTCTTTCCTCCCTCAGAGCTAGCCAACCTCCCTCCCCTACCCCCAATGCCTGGGCCTCCCCACGCACTTGGTCTACCTCTTCTACCCTACACACATCAAACACCAACACACAGACTACAAACACCTCTTCATCTACGCCTACACCCACACTAGACTACAAAACTGTCAACTCGCCACTGCTGCCCACTCTACGATGGTAATCTCTCAAGCTTACCAATCAGACTACTCACATGTCCTGAACCTAATCTTGTCTGCTAACAGTCTTCCCTCTCTAATCATCCCTCCTTCCTACTTCTCTTCTAAATCCCCTACAACCTCTCCCACTCCCCTTCTTTCAACACCCTCCAGCTCTACTCCTCCACTACCCCTCTTCACTCCCATCAACACCCCTCTGCCCCTACTCTTCACATCTACCCCTCCTACCAACACCCCCTCCTCCCCTACCCCTCTTAACTACTTCTACTACTCCCCCCACCTCTTTACCCACTTCTTCCTCCATTACCATATCTTCCACTTCCTCTGCATCCACCTTCGCCCACTCCTCCTCCACCACATCCAAGACTTCATCCGGGTCCAACTCCACCTCCTCCAAACAAAATCCACTCAACCATAAGCCTGCCCCAACTTCCGACAGACAGACTATAGAGCATAAAAACAGATCTATCTTTTCCTCCCCCTCCAGGAAACGGGTCCATAACACCTACAAACACACATCCAATGATGACACCACTCTCACGGGCTTAAATCCAAACTCCTACCCGACATTAACTTTGCTATGACAAAACCATTAAATCATGTTTAAAGTGATTCAATTCAACGTACTTTCTTACTTTACAATTAGACACCTACTGGCTGAGCTCCTTGAAGCAGAGAGGCCAGATATTGTTTTGCTAAACAGTGCCTGCCTCAAAGCCCCTCAACATATCCGTCATTATGATTATACTGCACTACAGTCCCCCTATGATCCCCACGATGGGGTTGCCATCCTTGTCAAATCCAACATAAAACACGAATTTCTCCCAATCCCTTTTATTCACCAACACTGTCTTGCGGTCAGAATACACACCCACCTTGGACCCTTCATCTTTTTCACCACCTATGCTCGTCCAAACACTATTCTCAACTTTCACGACCTTTCCTTAGTCTTCAACTACACCAACATACCCACTAGCTGGTATGAATGCCAAACACACCGCCTTTCATCACACCAGTAACGATCAATTTGTTCACCAATTACTCAACTTCACAAATCAAAAAAACCTAGCTCACCTCTGCTCAATCTTCAACACCTTCTACAACCACACTGGCCAAGGCAAACCCGACATCATTCTGGCAAACCGAGCCAGCTCTCTCTCTCAACACTACATATCACCTGGCCCTATTACTGGCTCTGATCACATTCCCATCATCTTACACATCTCCTCCAACCCTAACCTCATCCTGGCCACACCTTCCTTCTACAAGAATGCTGACTGGGATGCCTTCAAACAACACACCTTCAAACAACCTCACCTATGACTACAACAACAAACCTATCTCTGACATTGACACTCAACTTGATCTCATCCAGGACACCATTACACAAGCAGCCAACACTGCAATACCAAAGAAAACCCACACCACTCGTTATTCCTTCAAACGTTCAATCAGAACAAGAAGACTAATTAACTGCTACCACAACCGCTTCCTCTACAACACACAGATTTAATCAAGTCCAATTAGATCTCACTTACCTCAGAAACAACATTCTACACAGTCTAGACCAAGACCACAACAATCACTGGTCACAGCTCATACTACAGACAGACAAACAGCGGATCAAAAACACCAAAGCCTTCTGGAACTTTATCAAAAAAATCAGAGGCACCACTCCCACCAACAAATTCAAACACATCACCCACAACAACACACACATCTAAGACCCGCAGGCTGCTACTAACATCTTCAAACACATCTGGGAGAACATCTTCCACCCTCACCCACCCCACCCTAACGCTATCCAACACATTCAGAACATAGAACACTGGAACACTACACATACACACAAAACAACACCTAACAGCCACATCCATCTGGGCTCTCTTACCTCCTCCCAAGAACGTGACACTCCTTTCACCAACACAGACATTAAAACTCTCCTCAGACATCTTCCTCCAAAGGCTCCTGGTGCCTCTGGCCTAAACCATATTATCCTGAAACACCTTCCTGACTATCATTACTGCCTACACAAACCTCCTCAATGCCTCCCTTGCCTCTGGATACTTCCCTTCCCTCTTCAAAGCTACTACTGCTATCCTCCTTCCTAAACCCAATAAAGACCACTCTGACCCTAGAAACTATCGCCCTATCAGCCTTCTCGAAACTTTAGGAAAACTCTTTGAAAAACTCATCAATCATCGCCTTCGCAGATACCTGGAACGCAACTCTCTACTTTCTGATGGTCAATTTGGCTTCAGAACTCACAGATCCACACAGGATGCCATTAACATCATTCTCAACTACATCCACATAAACACAAAACAAAGAAACAGGACAGCCCTGGTTGCAAAAGACGTTGAAAAAGCTTTTGACACTGTGTGGCACCAAGGGCTCAAGTACAAACTCTGCACTAACTTCAACCTGCCTCTCACTACTCGTAAACTCCTCTGCAACTTCCTAGACGGCCGTACCATGAGAATCAAATTTCAAGGCTGTTAATCTGATTTCTTCACACTAAATGCTGGAGTACCCCAGGGATCTGTCCTCTCCCCTACCCTCTACATTTTATACACTAACGACATTCCAACACCTGTATACCACACCTCCATTACTCTAGCCTATGCAGACGACATTACACAACTTACCACTCACGCCAATATAGATACACTCACACACAAAACACAAAATGAGGTCGACAAGATGGCCATCTGGGAACAAAAGTGGAGGATCAAATCCAATGCAGCTAAATCCAGCATTACATACTTTAACTATAGGAAACGTGATCCTCCATTACCTCTCGAGCTCAGAACTGCTGACACTCGCACTTACATTCCCATCACACAATCTGTCACTGTCCTTGGCGTTAATCTTGACTACCTTCTTCGCTTACACGGACATATTAACTCAAGGCATGCCATAGCTAGTAAGGCACTTGCGGGCCTCTACAAGCTGCAACATGCCTCCCAACGCACCAAACTACACCTCTACATATCCCTAATACGTCCTCTGATAACTTACTCTCCTCTAGCCCTCTCTCTTTATTTATTTATTTATTTAGTAATTTAAGCATACAAACAGAGGTACAAAAAATACAGGTAAGAGCAGCATGCCAAAGCCACTCTCTAGCAGCTAAAACAAACTTAAACTGCAGCGTGTCCAGAACAAGGCGCTGCGCTGGGTGCTTGATGTCAGATGGGAGGACTTCGCCACAAGCGAGTCTCTCCATGCCCAATTAGACATTCCTGCGCTGAATCTGTACTTGAAGACGTTCAGTGACAGACAGACAGACAAACTTAAGACACGACATGACTACTAGACCTCCCTCCTTGACGAAGACATTTGCAGACCCACAAACCAACACAACCGTTTCTACTCCTTGTGTGATCCTGCTCCTAACCCTATTTACAAATAACCTAGGATTCTCTGACAGATACCTTGCGCTGTTCATTCTGTGACCCACTTTCGCCTTAGCTTCTGGGTTAAGACATGGCTCAATTCTACACTCCTCTCTAGCGCTAATCTTCGCCTGTTCCGTCCTCCCCGCTCACCCTACCGGAGTCCTAATAGAAGAGCCTGAATTATTGTTATCAATGTCTGCCCCACGATCGCCTTGGCTGCTAGGATAAGCCCTGGCTCTATTTCTACGACTAAGAACACTCCTCTCCAGAGCTATTCTTCGTCTGTCCCCTCTTCCCCGCTCATCCCATTTGGGATCTTACCTGAACTTGTTCGTTCGCCTCTGCTTCAGAATCTCTACAACCACAGTGCTCTATACACCACCTCCAAGGCTGAGGGACTGATTACCTCATCTTTTGTATATAGTTCTTCTGTTTTCTTATTATGTCCAACAATCTGTATTGATAAAGCCGCTGGATGGCGAAACGTCTACAGTAAAGATAACCAGATGTTGCACAAGTGTCTTAACTTTCAGGATTCTTCGGTATTGAGTGTTGTCTTCTCTGGCGATAAGTCTTGCGTTTCTGTAGTTGATTAAATGGTTGTGTGAATTTCGGTATTAAACACAGGCATTCCTTGGATCGTCAGGTCTGCCTGCGTATTGGTGTTCTGAAATACGTGTTTGGAGGTCTCTAAATGTTTCGCCGACGTATAATTTGCTGCAGTCATTACAAGGGATTGTGAATATCCCTGCAGAGGATTGAAGTTTGTCCTGTCTATTACTGGTAATGTCCTTGATGGTCGTGGTTTTGGAGGTAGATACTTGGAATGAGGTATTGGAAAGATGTTGGAAACGTGTTTGGCAATGGAGTTTGTGGGGAGGGCTATGTATATCTTCTCGGCAGTGTCTTCTCTGGGTGTGTTGAAGATGTTTAATGCCCGTCGTCTGCAGTCTCTGATGAAGTGACTAGGATAGTGGAGTTTGGAAAATACTTGTTCAATTATACTTCATTCTTCTTCTAGGAACTCATTGTTGCAGATTCTGAGTGCGCGGAGGAAAAAGCCTATAATTACACCACGTTGAGTTTTGGTGTCGTGGTGAGAGTGATGGCTGGTAGGTTTCCGTAAGACTTTAAAACGAAGTTCATGGTCAGCTTTGCAGAGAAGAACATCAAGGAATGGGAGTGTGTTGTCGACTTCTAGTGTGAACTGGATTGAAGGCTCGACCTGGTTGAGCTTATGTTGGAGAACGTTGAAGAGTCTTGGAGTTATGATAAGAAGAGGGAATAATAGTGTAAAATCGCTCGGCTTCCAACTGTTCTATGTATAGGTTCGCCAGGACGGCACTGAGTGGCGAACCCATGGGTAGTCCAAAACTCTGCTGAAAGAGGTGATTTTCGAAAAAGAAACACGTAAAGCCAATACATAGTTCAACAAGGTCGATGAAATCGCTGGCTGGAATAGGAAGATCAAGTGAATCGTCAATTTTCCTGCGCAAGAGATCGATGGCTTGTGTAATAGGTACTTTTGTGAATAGGGAAGTTACGTCAAGGCTGGAGAATTTCTTGTTCCTGATGTTGATGTTGCGAATGCGATTGGGAAGATCACCTGAGTGTTTGAGATGTTCCATTGTGTTGGGATTTTATACCATTTATTTCCATCGTTTTGATATCTTAAAAGCGATGAATCACATCGACAGCCGAAATAGCTTTCTTTTTCTGGAACTTTATGTAACTGTATTTGTGTATACCTGAATAAACTTACTTAAACTTACATGTTTCCAAAACTCCAACCACCTTACCCACCATTATGCAAAGACTGAGGAACTTTCTTCCTAGGTCTTCGTTCATCATTTGTTTGAACCCAGACGTCAATATTTCCCTCGCCATCCATTGACTTCCTGTCTGCACGTCCACAGCATTGTCGTCCCTTTTATTTGGTCTCCGGTTTCCCATTTCCCAACTCTTGAGATTTCCCACTGTCAACATCAGGCAAAAACAATCTTACTCGCTGCCCTATTCTGCCTGTGTGTGCGCGTGTACACTCACCTAGCTGAGGTTGCAGGGGTCGAGTCCAAGCTCTGTGTGTGTGTGTGTGTGTGTGTGTGTGTACTGTGTTTGCATTTGTGTGAGTGAATTTGTTGGTATATGAGTTGGTTTGTGTGTCTTTCTGTGTGATTGTGAATGTGTAAGTTTTGTATGTTTCTGTGTTTGTTCGAATGTGTGTTTGTTTGATTTTGTGTATGTTTTTATGGGCTTATTTGCGGATGAGCTTTTTTCTGTGAGTATATGATTGTCTATGTGTTTGTTTTTGTAATGTGTTAATATACGCCTTTGTGCATGTGTATGAGTTCCTTTGTGGGTGTTTGCATGTTAGTCTTAATTTGTGAGCACCGAGTGTGACTGAGTGAGCATGTTATTGTGCTTGTGTTCGTGTTTGTTTACTTTCGTGTAATTGTGAGTGTGTAAAGGTACGATTGAGTTTGTGTGCTTCGGTGTGAGTTTCCCAGTGTGTCAGAGTAAGAGTTTGTGTGTGTATCTGAATATGCGTGTTTGTGAGTCAGTGTATGTCTGCTTTTGTAAGTGTGTATGTGTGCGTGTGTATTCATGCTGGTTTGTGTATGTGTATGTTTGTGATTGCGTGGGTGTGTGTTTGTATATGTTTGAGAGTGGATGAATGTTTTTGATAAGTGTTGTGTGAATGATGAAATGTCTGCATTTGTATCACAGCTCCTGGCCCAGTCTCTTTAGTATGTGTGACTGTGTGTGCGCCATTTTTGTGTATCGAGTGTCTACGGGTCTATGTGTGTATTCACTTATATGTGGTTGTAGGGGTTGATTCATAGTTTCTAGCAGCACCTCTTTGTTGTGTTTTAATATGTAAGTCTGGTAATGTGTGTTTATCTGCGTGCGTGTGAATGTTTCCGTTTGTGATTGTGTGTGTGTGTGTGTGTGTGTGTGTGTGTGTGTGTGTGTGTCTGTTTCTTGGAGCCTTTGTATAATAATCACAATAATAATACCCCTCAGGGAGTTCTGGAAGGACCATTTCAATATCCTTACCTGCTTGAGGTTTATAGACAAAGTCTGAGGAATGTATCTTCCAGGACCATTCAGTCAGCATGGAAGAAATTGAGGCCTGACTTTGTGGCAGCCAGGGATTTTGAAGGCTTTGAAGATGGGCATGAGCAGGTAGAGGATATTGTGTCCCTGAGAAAGACCTTGGGCCTAGAGGTGACTGAAGATGATGTAAAGGAGTTGGTGGAGAAGCACAGAACTGAACTTACCACAGAAGAATTTGTAGACCTTCAGATGGAGCAGCAACGGACTGCCGTGGAGGAGCTGTCATCATAGAAAAAGGATGGAAGGGATGTTGACCCACTGCACTTGTCAAGGAAATGTGTGCTAAATGGAAAGAAGTGCAAGAGCTTGCTGAAAAAGTACCATCCAGACTGGGCAGTGGCCATCTGTCTCTAACATGTACAATAACAGTCAAATGTCTCAATTTAGACAAGAGTAAAAATGGAGCCTGAAACACTCGCTCAGCAGGTGTTTTGTGAGACAAAGAAGCAGTGAGCCAGAACAAGGTGTTAGTAGTGGTGAAAACAGAACTAAAGAAACACCACCAGAAAAACAGTTGCCTGACATACTAATACAATGTGACTCACCTTCCAAGCAGTAACATCCCTCCTCCACCTGGTATAAGTAATAACATCCCCACTCCTCTCCTCAACCTCCTGCTAGCAGTAACAGCCCCCCTCCTCTCCTTCACCTTCTGCCAGCAGCAGCATCTCCCCCCTCCCCTCCACTTCCTGTTAGTAGTAACATCCCCCTTCCTCTCCTCCACCTCCTGCTAGCAGTTACATCCCCTCCTCTTCTCCACTTCCTGCTAGCAGTAACATCCACCCCTCTCCTCTCCACCTCCTTCTAGCAGTAACATCCCCTTTCCTCTCCACTTCCTGCTAGCAGTAACATCCCCCATCTCCTCAGTAGTGGACTTGGTACCTCAGCAGTCGGTGCCTGAGCGGTCTGCTCCCAGAAAGGTCTAAGCCAGAGCGATAGGTGCCAGAGCGGTCTGTACCTAAGTGGTTTATCCCTGTGTTATCTTCTCCCACCCGCGCCTGCCCGCCCCGCGCTCACACGCCCGCCTGCACCGACCTGCGCTGCCTCTGCTGCACCTTCTGACGTTAGGAGCCAGAGTAACCACCACCACTCTTAAGACCACCTATACTCTGGCTCCTAGCGACATGTTGGGTCGTCTTGTTAAAACATTCCTAGGTGATAATATGAGGATGAATACAGGAAGAATGTTTTAAGGATGATGTGGGTGAGAAATGTGATATGTAGCATAGAAGAAAAATGAAAATGTGTAATCGGTTTGTATGGTTTGGTGAATGTAACTTAAATTTTGGTGGGTAAGTTGTATTAATTTTATAGATATGGCAAGTCTATAAGTGTTTGTGAACAGATTTACTGTTCATGATGGTAATCGCGCAGTGTTTTAAATTATTCGTTGTCATGGTACAAGTGGTACAAGTGTACATGATTTAGTGATCTTGGTATAATGTTCATGCAATTTGTGTAAAATTGTTTTCATATGTCTTATGATTAACATATATTTTGTGTGTATATATATGTTTGTTTTCACATGTCTTAAGTGATTGTATGTCAGTTTTTGTGATCAAGTGATAGATAAGTGTTTTTGGTAGATAGTGTTCTTGTCAAGGTTTTTTAGTCATTATGTTTGTGTGAAAGTCTATAACTTCAGTTTGTCTTAAGTGTTTGTCAATTTTTTTGTGTAATGGTGATTAGTTTTCATATGATCGGTGTTCAGGCGTATTTTGTGTGTTCATATGTCTTATGCGGTTGTGACAAGCAATCTTGTGTTCATCGACACCATGCCTGACCCTTCTAGGGTAGGGTAGGTGCCTGAGCCCGAGCCTTTAGCTCATAAGACTGTCATTCCCATTAGCCCCCTTGGGGCGGGGATGGCAGACCAGAGAGGCCTAGCTTGTGGCTAGGCCTGGGGACAGTTGGTCCCAAAGATGAGGAGGTACTTGTGCCTCCTCCCATGGGAGACTTCGGTCTCAGACACTCCCTAAAGAGGGAGCCAAGGCCGGGCCACCACTTGGAAAAGGCCCGGGCCGGGAGAATACCGGCTAATCTTTAATAATAATAATCTTGTGTTCATGTTTTAGGGTACATAAGACTTGAGTGTTTGTAATTATAGTTTTTGTGATCAATTATTAGTTTTGTGATTTGGAGAATTTTTTTTTTTGCGTGTAAAAATTATGGTTTCATATGTCTTAAGTGTACATGAGTATTTTTGTGTGATATGGTGATTAGTTATCATGATCTTAGTATAATGATCATGTTCAAGTGCACATGTTTTAGTTTTTGTCCTGCATGTCTTAGATTTTCGATGACAGGTCATGTATGATAGGTGTGTGTTCATGTTTTTGTGCTCATGTCATAAGTGTTTGTCTTAGTTTTTTGCGTTTATATTGAAAAGTCTGGTGAATGGGGCGAGTAAACTTTTATTATGAGTGTGTAGTTAGGTGGGTGAGATGTAATTTCAGTTAATGCATAAATGTGTGACTGAAAGTATAATTTGGTGGTTGAGTTAGAGATGTAAAATGTTATCTGGGAGTATTCAAAATGATATTTGAAATGTTCCAATGTTGTTTGGAAGTGTTTTAATGTTTGGAATGTTCCAATGTTGTTTGGAAGTGTTTTAATGTTTGGAATGTTCCAATGTTGTTTGGAAGTGTTTTAATGTTTGGAATGTTCCAATGTTGTTTGGAAGTGTTTTAATGTTTGGAATGTTCCAATGTTGTTTGGAAGTGTTTTAATGTTTGGAATGTTCCAATGTTGTTTGGAAGTGTTTTAATGTTTGGAATGTTCCAATGTTGTTTGGAAGTGTTTTAATGTTTGGAATGTTCCAATGTTGTTTGGAAGTGCTTTAATGTTTGGAATGTTCCAATGTTGTTTGGAAGTGCTTTAATGTTTGGAATGTTCCAATGTTGTTTGGAAGTGTTTTAATGTTTGGAATGTTCCAATGTTGTTTGGAAGTGTTTTAATGTTTGGAATGTTCCAATGTTGTTTGGAAGTGTTTTAATGTTTGGAATGTTCCAATGTTGTTTGGAAGTGTTTTAATGTTTGGAATGTTCCAATGTTGTTTGGAAGTGCTTTAATGTTTGGAATGTTCCAATGTTGTTTGGAAGTGCTTTAATGTTTGGAATGTTCCAATGTTGTTTGGAAGTGTTTTAATGTTTGGAATGTTCCAATGTTGTTTGGAAGTGTTTTAATGTTTGGAATGTTCCAATGTTGTTTGGAAGTGTTTTAATGTTTGGAATGTTCCAATGTTGTTTGGAAGTGTTTTAATGTTTGGAATGTTCCAATGTTGTTTGGAAGTGTTTTAATGTTTGGAATGTTCCAATGTTGTTTGGAAGTGTTTTAATGTTTGGAATGTTCCAATGTCGTTTGGAAGTGCTTTAATGTTTGGAATGTTCCAATGTTGTTTGGAAGTGCTCCAATGTTGTTTGGAAGTGCTCCAATGTTGTTTGGAAGTGTTTTAATGTTTGGAATGTTCCAATGTTGTTTGGAAGTGTTCCTTTCTGTTTCCACTGTGAATACTTTTTTGAACCTTATGGTAAGGTTCTTACATTCTTCAAGATCATTTCATATAAACTCCCCTGTGTGTGTGTGTGTGTGTGTGTGTGTGTGTGTGTGTTTGTGTGTGTGTGTGTGTGTTTGTGTGTGTGTGTGTGTGTGTGTGTGTGTTTGTGTGTGTGTGTGTGTGTGTTTGTGTGTGTGTGTGTGTTTGTGTGTGTGTGTGTGTGTGTGTTTGTGTGTGTGTGTGTGTGTGTGTGTGTGTGTGTGTGTGTGTGTTTGTGTGTGTGTGTGTGTGTGTGTGTGTGTGTGTTTGTGTGTGTGTGTGTGTGTGTTTGTGTGTGTGTGTGTGTGTGTGTGTGTGTGTGTGTGTGTGTGTGTGTGTTTGTGTGTGTGTGTGTGTGTGTGTGTTTGTGTGTGTGTGTACTCACCTATTTGTACTCGCCTATTTGTGGTTGCAGGGGTCGATTCACAGCTCCTGGCCCCGCCTCTTCGCTGGTTGCTACTAGGTCCTCTCTCTCCCTGCTCCATGAGCTCTATCATACCTCGCCTTAAAACTATGTATGGTTCCCGCCTCCACTACGTCACTTTCTAGGCTATTCCACGGCTTGACTACTCTATGACTGAAGAAATACTTCCTAACATCCCTTTGATTCATCTGAGTCTTCAACTTCCAATTGTGACCTCTTGTGTCTGTGTCCCTTCTCTGGAACATCCCGTCTTTGTCCACCTCGTCTATTCCTCGCAGTATTTTATATGTCGTTATCATGTCTCCCCTGACCCTCCTGGCCTCCAGTGTCGTCAGGCCGATTTCCCTCAACCTTTCTTCGTAGGACAATCCCCGTAGCTCTGGGACTAGTCTTGTTGCAAACCTTTGTGTGTGTGTGTGTGTGTGTGTGTGTGTGTGTGTGTGTGTGTGTGTGTGTGTGTGTGTGTGTGTGTGTGTGTGTGTGTGTGTGTGTACATGAGTGTTTCACTTTGTAAACTTTCCTGTGCTTGTTCGTCTGTTTTTGTCTTTGAGTTTGAATGCGAGATATTTCTCTGTGCTTGTTTGTGTTTTTAAATGCTGTTTGTGTCGTATGTGTTTTTGCAATTGTGTTGCTGTATGTTTCCACGTGCACGTGTCTTTGTTTATTCGTATTTGTGAGCATGGGACTGTGTGTGTATATATTTTTTGTGAGTGTGAATGATTGGTTACGTGTGTTTTTGTGCGAGTATTTGTGGTTGTATTTGTATGTATTTTGTGTGTTTGGACCTGTCTTTATCTTTGTTTGATTGTATTTGTGAGTGCTTTAGTCTGAGGGGGGTGTTTGTGTGTGTGTGATTCTGCTTTTTGTGAGCGTACTCTCCCATTTGTGGTTGCAGAGGTCGAGTCACAGCTCTAGCAGATCTAATAGTGACCAGCGACCTATTCCATGAGCTTTATCGTGCATCTTCTTAAAGCTATGTATGGATCCTGCCTCCACCACATCACTGTACAGACTGTTCTACTTCCCAACGACTCTATGACTAAAGTAGTACTTCTTAACATTCCTGTAACTCATCTGTTGCGGTGATCCTCTGTTGCTGCGTCCCATCTCTGAATCATTCTGTTCCAGTCCACCTTGTCAACTGCCGTTATCATGTCCCCCTATCACTCCTGTCCTCTAGTGTTGTCTGGAGGAGCTCCTTAACCCCTCCTCATAGGACATACCACTCAGCTCGGGGACTAATCTTGTTACAAACCTTTGCATTTTGTCTAATTTCTAGAAGCTTATGACCGTAAGTGGATTCCATACTGGTGCTGCATACTTCAATATGGATCTGACATGTACAGTATACAGTGTCGTGAAGGACTTCTTAATTTGATGACGAAACGCTTTTCTCAGGTTTGCTAGGCGCTCATATTCCTCATCAGTTACTTGTTTGATGAGCTTTGTATGATGCTCACCCCAAGATCCTTTTCCTTGAATGAGTTTTGCAGCTTTTGACATCTTAGGCTGTGCTCCGTCTGCGGTCTTCTTTGTCTTTCCCTAAGCTTTATAAGTTTGCACTAGCCATATATCGGACTAGGCCTGCAGCCTGTCCAGATCCCCATGTAGGTTTACTTGATCCTCGTCTGCTTGTATTCTCCTCATTAGTTCCACATCGTTTGTCAACAGTGACGCCTTTGAATATATCACTTCCGTCATATCATTCACATGTACTATAAACAGCACGGGAGCTATGACTGACCCTAGTGGAACCCACTAAACACATGAACCCACCTCGTCTCATACCAGCACACGTTGTTTCCGTCCTCTCGGGTATTTCCTGATCCATTACAGTACATTCCCATTTCTAGCTTTTCAACCAGTCTCTTGTATGGTACTGTGTGGTAAGCCTTCATACAGTCGAAGAAAAGTAGTCTACCCATTCCTCTCTCTCCTGTCTTACTTCTGTTACCATGTCGTAGAACTCCAATAGATTTGTGACGCAGGATTTTCTTTCCCTGAAGCTGTGCTTTTGTTGTCATGTAGGAGCCCGTTCCTTTCTAGGTGCTCCACCACTCTTTTGATAACCTTCTCCATAACTTTACATATTATACATGTTAGCGACATTTGTCTATAATTTAGTGTAGCCTGTCTGTCCCCTTTCCTAAAAATCGGGACTGCATTTGCTGTCTTCCACACCTCAGGCAGCTGTCGTGATTCAATAGAATAATTGAAGATTGTTGTTAGCAGTACACACAGTGCAACTGCTGCCTCTCTCAAGATCCAAGGAGAGATTTTATCTGGGCTCACCGCCTTCGAGGTATTTAGTTTCCCTAATAGTTCCTTCTCCTCCTCCTCGGTTGTGTGCAGTGTGCCCAGCACTTGCTGGTGCACCCTACTATCTCAGTTTGCTGGAAGCCTCTCTGTCTCCACTGAGAATACCTCCCTGAATCGAGAGCTGAGCTTCTCACATACATCATCGACATTTCCTGTGATTTTCCCTCCTTCCTCATCCTGATTATCTGGTCCTCCAGTGGTGTTTTCCTCCTGATATGACTGTATAACTACTTTGTGTCAGATTCGGCTTTTG
>NW_027197654.1:52500-57266 GCF_038502225.1 Cherax quadricarinatus | reverse complement strand
TACTATTAACATTACTACTACAACTATTATCGTTACTATCGCTATTATCATTACTACTACTACTATTATCACTACTACTACAACTATTATCATTACTACTACTACTACTACTAATGTTATCAGTGTCTGGTAATATCCACCAGGAATCACATTGTTTCCCAACAATTTCTATATAAAAATTCTCTCCAAATCTTACACTCACATTCATCATGTTTAGTTAATTGTTTTGTAGAGGAAACTGTCATAACTGGTAACACCTTACTGACAGTCACTGAGGTGTTACATAACTGTTAACACCTTACTGACAGTCACTGAGGTGTTACATAACTGGTAACACCTTACTGACAATCACTCAGGTGTTACATAACTGGTAACACCTTACTGACAGTTACTGAGGTGTTACATAACTGGCATAATGGCAATCAAGTCTCCGTCCCTGACTTTCGCTTGGCTGATTTCATAGGACTGAAAAATTACTTAGGTGGGCTGAACTGGAATGACCTGACTAAGGGTCAGGTAGGTGGTGATGGTTGCCGATATGATGCTTTCCAGGGCATAGTTCTAGCTGCTCAGTCAAATTATGTTCCAAATAGGGAAATCAGATCAAACAAAAATGATCCTAAATGGATGAACAATAGATTAAAATATCTGACTGGTCAAAAGAGAGGCATATATAGGCAAATCAAAAGAGGAGAGGGGCAATTGAGAAATCGATATATTCAGTTAAAGAGAGAAATAAAAAAGGGAATTAGAAAAGCAAAAAGAGATTATGAGGTTAAAGTTGCAAGAGAATCGAAGACTAACCCAAAAGGATTCTTTCAGGTATACAGAAGTAAGATCAGGGACAAGATAGGCCCACTCAAAAGTTCCTCGGGTCAGCTCACTGACAGTGATAAGGAAATGTGTAGAATTTTTAACACATACTTCCTCTCAGTTTTTACACAGGAGGATACCAGCGATATTCCAGTAATGATAAATTATGTAGAACAGGACGATAATAAACTGTGTACTATTAGGGTCACAAGTGACATGGTCCTTAGGCAAATAGATAAATTAAAACCTAACAAATCCCCAGGCCCTGATGAACTGTATGCAAGGGTTCTAAAGGAATGTAAAGAGGAGCTTAGCACACCTTTGGCTAATCTTTTCAACATATCACTACAAACTGGCATGGTGCCAGATAAGTGGAAAATGGCAAATGTGATACCTATTTTTAAAACAGGTGACAGGTCCTTAGCTTCGAACTATAGACCAATAAGCCTAACCTCCATAGTGGGAAAATTTATGGAATCAATAATTGCCGAGGCAGTTCGTAGCCACCTTGAAAAGCATAAATTAATCAACGAATCTCAGCATGGTTTTACAAAGGGGCGTTCCTGCCTTACGAATTTATTAACTTTTTTCACTAAGGTATTTGAGGAGGTAGATCATGGTAATGAATATGATATTGTGTATATGGACTTCAGTAAGGCTTTTGACAGGGTCCCACATCAGAGACTATTGAGGAAAATTAAAGCACATGGAATAGGAGGAGAAATTTTTTCCTGGATAGAGGCATGGTTGACAAATAGGCAGCAGAGAATTTGCATAAATGGGGAGAAATCAGAGTGGGGAAGTGTCACGAGCGGTGTTCCACAGGGGTCAGTGTTGGGCCCCCTGCTGTTCACAATCTACATAAACGACATAGATGAGGGCATAAAGAGCGACATCGGCAAGTTTGCCGATGACACCAAAATAGGCCGTCGAATTCATTCTGACGAGGACATTCGAGCACTCCAGGAAGATTTGAATAGACTGATGCAGTGGTCGGAGAAGTGGCAGATGCAGTTTAATATAGACAAATGCAAAGTTCTAAATGTTGGACAGGACAATAACCATGCCACATATAAACTAAATAATGTAGATCTTAATATTACGGATTGCGAAAAAGATTTAGGAGTTCTGGTTAGCAGTAATCTGAAACCAAGACAACAGTGCATAAGTGTTCGCAATAAAGCTAATAGAATCCTTGGCTTCATATCAAGAAGCATAAATAATAGGAGTCCTCAGGTTGTTCTTCAACTCTATACATCCTTGGTTAGGCCTCATTTAGATTATGCTGCACAGTTTTGGTCACCTTATTACAGAATGGATATAAATTCTCTGGAAAATGTACAAAGGAGGATGACAAAGTTGATCCCATGTATCAGAAACCTTCCCTATGAGGATAGACTAAGGGCCCTGAATCTGCACTCTCTAGAAAGACGTAGAATTAGGGGGGATATGATTGAGGTGTATAAATGGAAGACAGGAATAAATAAAGGGGATGTAAATAGTGTGCTGAAAATATCTAGCCTAGAGAGGACTCGCAGCAATGGTTTTAAGTTGGAAAAATTCAGATTCAGGAAGGATATAGGAAAGTACTGGTTTGGTAATAGAGTTGTGGATGAGTGGAACAAACTCCCAAGTACCGTTATAGAGGCCAGAACGTTGTGTAGCTTTAAAAATAGGTTGGATAAATACATGAGTGGATGTGGGTGGGTGTGAGTTAGACCTGATAGCTTGTGCTACCAGGTCGGTTGCCGTGTTCCTCCCTTAAGTCAATGTGACCTGACCTGACTAGGTCGGGTGCATTGGCTTAAGCCGGTAGGAGACTTGGACCTGCCTCGCATGGGCCAGTAGGCCTTCTGCAGTGTTCCTTCGTTCTTATGTTCTTATGTTCTTATGTAACACCTTACTGACAGTTACTGAGGTGTTACATAACTGTTAACACCTTACTGACAGTCACTGAGGTGTTACATAACTGGTAACACCTTACTGACAATCACTCAGGTGTTACATAACTGGTAACACCTTACTGACAATTACTCAGGTGTTACATAATTGGTAACACCTTATTGACAATCACTCAGGTGTTACATAACTGGTAACACCTTACTGACAATCACTCAGGTGTTACATAACTGGTAACACCTTACTGACAATCACTCAGGTGTTACATAACTGATAACACCTTACTGACAATCACTCAGGTGTTACATAACTGGTAACACCTTACTGACAATCACTCAGGTGTTACATAACTGGTAACACCTTACTGACAATCACTCAGGTGTATAATTACAGGACGCAGATTTCTGTGTGTCCCCTTCCTGTAATTCCACCCATCTCGGCAGTCTCTACCGTAGACCAGCTAAACAAGACCTCGTTCTCATCTGGCTAGATCACTGGGGGTGGCTGAGCTGAGTCCGGGATACATAACCTGGGGAAGGCTGAGACTGGAAGATATCCTAAGGAAAGTGAGGAAGGGGAGACATCCGGGGGCCCACAGATGGATTCCTGGACACATGGACCTGGGAAAGGCAAGGATACCTTGGGGAAGTGGGGAAGGGAGAATATCTGAAGGCGGACAGATGGTCTCCTGGACACATGGACCTGGGAAAGACGAGGATGCTGGTTGTTGAGGCAGACCTTGGAGAAGTGGGGAAGGGAGAATATCTGAGGGGACACAGATGGACTCCTGGACACATGGACCTGGGAAAGACGAGGATACTGGTTGTTGAGGCAGACCTTGGGGAAGTGAGGAAAGGAGAATATCTGAGGGGACACAGATGAACTCCTGGACACATGGACCTGGGAAAGGCAAGGATACCTCGGGGAAGTGGGAAAGGGAGAATATCTGAAGGCGGACAGATGGACTCCTAGACACATGGACCTGGGAAAGACGAGGATACTGGTTGTTGAGGCAGACCTTGGAGAAGTGGGGAAGGGAGAATATCTGAGGGGGACACAGATGGACTCCTGGACACATGGACCTCGGAAAGACGTTGAGGCAGACCTTGGGGAAGTGGGAAAGGGAGAATATCTGAAGGCGGACAGATGGACCTGGGAAAGACGAGGATACTGGTTGTTGAGGCAGACCTTGGAGAAGTGGTGAAGGGAGAATATCTGAGGGGACACAGATGGACTCCTGGACACGTGGATCTGGGAAAGACGAGGATACTGGTTGATGAGGCAGACCTTGGGGAAGTGGGAAAGGGAGAATATCTGAGGGGACGCAGATGGACTCCTGGACACATGGATCTGGGAAAGACGAGGATACTGGTTGTTGAGGCAGACCTTGGGGAAGTGAGGAAGGGAGAATATCTGAGGGGACACAGATGGACTCCTGGACACATGGACCTGGGAAAGACGAGGATACTGGTTATTGGGGCAGACCTTGGAGAAGTGGGGAAGGGAGAATATCTGAGGGAACACAGATGGACTCCTGGACACATGGACCTGGGGAAAACTTCAGAAACACAGTAAGTGGACCTTAAAGATGTGGCAAGGTCTGGTAACTCAGAAATAACTCTGAGGCTGACAGTGGTCGCAAACAGTAATAATGACAATTTCGATTTCTTATAAACTGACATGTGATTATTTTACATTTTGGGTGGCATTAAATTTACCTAAATCAAGGAAGCAGATTTTACCAATTTTCTGATAACAGAAGGATGTTCTCTCACACACGACACTCCATAAGTTATGCTTTGGGCTAGACCTGGTTTGTCAGTATATTAAAACACATAATTTAATGGAATCAGTATAAGATCAGATCTTTGGCAGTGATTTTCTTCTCTCGAAGTTCAGTGTTCACATCTCTGTGCTTCTAATTATAGTTAATTTTTCTAGTTGTCAACAACTACAAGGTGACCACAGCTTGACTGGAGGTAGCAGACCTGAAGATGACAATACTGAACTGACCCACTCGATGATTTAAGAAAAATGTGATATGAAGGTATGAG
>NW_027197654.1:42500-50000 GCF_038502225.1 Cherax quadricarinatus | reverse complement strand
TAATTCTAACACACACTTTACCATCACTTCCCTGATCATAATTCTGACACACACTTTACCATCACTTCACTGATCATAATTCTGACACACACTTTACCATCACTTCACTGATCATAATTCTGACACACACTTTACCATCACTTCACTGATCATAATTCTGACACACACTTTACCATCACTTCACTGATCATAATTCTAACACACACTTTACCATCACTTCACTGATCATAATTCTGACACACACTTTACCATCACTTCACAGATCATAATTCTAACACACACTTTACCATCACTTCACTGATCATAATTCTGACACACACTTTACCATCACTTCACTGATCATAATTCTGACACACACTTTACCATCACTTCACTGATCATAATTCTGACACACACTTTACCATCACTTCACTGATCATAATTCTGACACACACTTTACCATCACTTCACTGATCATAATTCTGACACACACTTTACCATCACTTCACTGATCATAATTCTGACACACACTTTACCATCACTTCACTGATCATAATTCTGACACACACTTTACCATCACTTCAGTGATCATAATTCTGACACACACTTTACCATCACTTCACTGATCATAATTCTGACACACACTTTACCATCACTTCACTGATCATAATTCTGACACACACTTTACCATCACTTCACTGATCATAATTCTGACACACACTTTACCATCACTTCACTGATCATAATTCTGACACACACTTTACCATCACTTCACTGATCATAATTCTGACACACACTTTACTATCACTTCACTGATCATAATTCTGACACACACTTTACCATCACTTCACTGATCAAAATTCTGACACACACTTTACCATCACTTCACTGATCATAATTCTGACACACACTTTACCATCACTTCACTGATAATAATTCTAACACACACTTTACCATCACTTCCCTGATCATAATTCTGACACACACTTTACCATCACTTCACTGATCATAATTCTGACACACACTTTACCATCACTTCACTGATCATAATTCTGACACACACTTTACCATCACTTCACTGATCATAATTCTGACACACACTTTACCATCACTTCACTGATCATAATTCTAACACACACTTTACCATCACTTCACTGATCATAATTCTGACACACACTTTACCATCACTTCACAGATCATAATTCTAACACACACTTTACCATCACTTCACTGATCATAATTCTGACACACACTTTACCATCACTTCACTGATCATAATTCTGACACACACTTTACCATCACTTCACTGATCATAATTCTGACACACACTTTACCATCACTTCACTGATCATAATTCTGACACACACTTTACCATCACTTCACTGATCATAATTCTGACACACACTTTACCATCACTTCACTGATCATAATTCTGACACACACTTTACCATCACTTCAGTGATCATAATTCTGACACACACTTTACCATCACTTCAGTGATCATAATTCTGACACACACTTTACCATCACTTCACTGATCATAATTCTGACACACACTTTACCATCACTTCACTGATCATAATTCTGACACACACTTTACCATCACTTCACTGATCATAATTCTGACACACACTTTACCATCACTTCACTGATCATAATTCTGACACACACTTTACCATCACTTCACTGATCATAATTCTGACACACACTTTACCATCACTTCACTGATCATAATTCTGACACACACTTTACTATCACTTCACTGATCATAATTCTGACACACACTTTACCATCACTTCACTGATCATAATTCTGACACACACTTTACCATCACTTCACTGATCATAATTCTAACACACACTTTACCATCACTTCCCTGATCATAATTCTGACACACACTTTACCATCACTTCACTGATCATAATTCTGACACACACTTTACCATCACTTCACTGATCATAATTCTGACACACACTTTACCATCACTTCACTGATCATAATTCTGACACACACTTTACCATCACTTCACTGATCATAATTCTGACACACACTTTATTATCACTTCACTGATCATAATTCTGACACACACTTTACCATCACTTCACTGATCATAATTCTGACACCCACATTACCATCACTTCACTGATCATAATTCTAACACACACTTTACCATCACTTCCCTGATCATAATTCTGACACACACTTTACCATCACTTCACTGATCATAATTCTGACACACACTTTACCATCACTTCACTGATCATAATTCTGACACACACTTTACCATCACTTCACTGATCATAATTCTGACACACACTTTACCATCACTTCACTGATCATAATTCTAACACACACTTTACCATCACTTCACAGATCATAATTCGGACACACACTTTACCATCACTTCACAGATCATAATTCTGACACACACTTTACCATCACTTCACTGATCATAATTCTAACACACACTTTACCATCACTTCACTGATCATAATTCTAACACACTTTACCATCACTTCACTGATCATAATTCTGACACACACTTTACCATCACTTCACAGATCATAATTCTGACACACACTTTACCATCACTTCACTGATCATAATTCTGACACACACTTTACCATCACTTCACAGATCATAATTCTGACACACACTTTACCATCACTTCACTGATCATAATTCTGACACACACTTTACCATCACTTCACTGATCATAATTCTGACACACACTTTACCATCACTTCACTGATCATAATTCTGACACACACTTTACCATCACTTCACTGATCATAATTCTGACACACACTTTACCATCACTTCACTGATCATAATTCTGACACACACTTTACCATCACTTCACTGATCATAATTCTGACACACACTTTACCATCACTTCACAGATCATAATTCTGACACACACTTTACCATCACTTCACTGATCTTGTCAACAAGGATTTTGCATTAATTCCTTCAACGTGAGCTGAAATATACTTTATTATTGTTTGAGTTTACTTATTAGGAAATGAATATAGCGAGTCTGGAGAGTTGTTCAGAGACCAGGTTGCCAGGAACGTTGATCCATGAAGGTCAGAGACCAGGTTGCCAGGAACGTTGATCCATGAAGGTCAGAGACCAGGTTGCCAGGAACGTTGATCCATGAAAGTCACTCCAGATAGACCAGATAATTTAATACTGTATGTAAACAATGAAGAGAAATTTCACTGACCAAGTATGAAGATAGTAGAGCCAGTAAAGATAGTGTAGAAAATTGAAGGTAAACCAAATCTTAAAGATAGTACAGGGTCAACGATGATAGTTTTCGGTTAACAGATTTTGAAGGAAGATAAATTATATTGGAAATATATACAGTGAGGATAGATTGGAATACTGTTGTTGTTAAGAGGACTGATATTATTTCTGTGAGCGAGACTGACAGTAACAGTATGCACAATATTGCTAATATTAGCAATGATATTAATAATAATAATGTTCCCAGAGTAGTTAGGGTAGGTAAGGTTTAGTTACGTTAGGTAAGGTGGTTAGGAGATAATCGTGATAAGAGTATTCGAAATGTTTCTGATAGTGATCCTAGTAGTGATGATGGTGATAATGAGCTGATGCTAATTAGAAGTGATAATAATGGTGATGTTGGAAGTGTTGATAGCAGTATTGACAGTAGTGATGATAACAGAGGTTATGCTCACAGTGTTGATTGTAATATTGATTACAGTGAAGATAGTCATGATAAGAGCCATGATGTTAGTAGTGTTGGTAGTACTGACAGTAGTGATGATAATAGAGGTAATGTTAGTAATATTGTTAGTAATATTGATTATAGTATTGATAGTAGCATTGATAGTGATAACAGAGGTGCAACAGAGGTGATGTTATTAGTGTTGATAGTAGTGATGTTAGTAGTGATAATACTGATGATAATAGAGGTGATGTAAGTAGTGCTAATATTACTGACAGTAGTGATGATGATAACTGTGATGTTAGTATTGTTGATAGTTGTACTGATAGTTGTAAGGACAGTGGTGATAACAAAGGTATTGTAATAGTTCTGAAAAGAAATATTGATAGTAGCACTGATAATGATGACAATAAAAGTTATGATAGTAGTATTCATAGAACCATTGACAGTGATAGCAAAAGATGATAATAATAGTAAAAATAATAATAATAACAATAAAATGAAACTAACTGCTAAACACGAAAGGGCCATACAACTCTGCAGGGTAGTATGTGCTAAACAAGGAATAAGGAGAGGTGAGAGACCAGTGTGGGGTAGGAGTGTGCACGGGGCACAGTTAGCGAGGTAGCTACTTAAGTAGCCACTTTAACCCCTTGTTTGTTTAGCCTCATTGTGGGAAAGAATTAATCAAATGGAGAAAGAGGGTCCTGTTCGTTATAGCTATAACAGAGTAAAGTAGGAGAATATAGGGACTATAATGGGGAGTAGCTATTGCACCTATCATTCAGCCTGTGACCTGCTGATACACCTGTCACAGCTTTGAATCATGGAGACCTGACACAAGAGAGACCTATCTTAGTTCGAATCCTTGACCTGTATTATTTATGTCCATTTCGCATGGACCTGTGTTACTTCTGTCAATCTCAAGTGGACCTGTCTTACTTCTGTCTCTCTCTCTCTCCTAGCCCGTGATACAACTACCCCTCTAACCTGGACCGGTGCTTTTGATGCCCAGAGCTCCTGGACCGGTGCTACTGCTATCCATCTCTCCTGGATCAGTGCTACTGCTGTCTCTCTCGGCTGGATCGGTGCTGCTGCTGTCCTTCTCTCCTGGACCGGGTGCTACTGCTCCCTGTCTCTCCTGGACCGGTGCTAATGTTGTCTTACTCTTGGATCTGTGCTTCTCATCCTGGCAGGTAAATCTAGCATGGTTATTCCGAGTTACCTCCACGGACTCAACACTGGAGGTAGTACACGTCTGGTGTACGTTGAGAAGGGGGAGATTTTACACTTATTTTCAAACCAAATAACCCATTTCTCTCAGTGCCTGTGACATGTTTTGGTAGCTATGATGATAGTATGAAAGATTTAAGATATTATGGTTGATCTTTGATGGTGTTATGATGACGTTATGGAAGAATTACGCTGATGTTATGTTATAGTTATGATGTTATGGTAGAGCTATGATGTTATGGTATAGTTATGATGTTATGGTAGAGCTATGATGTTATGGTATAGTTATGATGTTATGGAAGAGCTATGATGTTTTCGGAGTCACGATGTTATAATAAGTTACAGTCGTATTGTGGTATTATTATGGTTATGGTACAGTGGTGTTTTGATAAGTTGTAATAGTACTGTGGTATTATTATAGTTATGGCGCAATGGTGTTATGATGGTGTAAGTTATTTTTATGATGATAGAAGAGTGGTGTTTTGAGCGTGATATCCTGACGTGTGGGGGACTGCATGCTATGGTGCTTATTGGTGTTTAAATTGTTTAATGGTGCTAGGGCAGTTATGGATTTGTTATTGTGCTGTTATAATAAAGTTTAGTGTGTTACGGAGGTGTTATGATTGAGTTATAATTCTGTTATTTTTATGGTAGTGTTATGAATTTCTTATAAATTTGTAATGCTTGTGTTATGATAGTTGTGTGGTGTTATAATTGTGGAGGCGGTGTTGTAGTATTTTAGTGGTGTTAGTATTTATTCATGCCATTAAAGCTTTACAATGGTGTTATAAAATTTGTTACAGCGTTATGGTAGTGTTATGACGGTGTATTAATAGTGCTATTTTAGTGCTGTGATTGTTTTGATTGTGTTATGGTGTTAGGTTAAGAGTACCGAGGTGCTATGATAATATTTCGTTATAATGTTATGATTATGGTAGTGTTATGGTGTTAGGGTGATTGTGGTGTTATTGTGGTGGTATCAGAATGTTGTGTTTCTGTTTGGCAGATATTCTTTTTGCGCTTTTCCCATAACACTATAAAGTGGAACTGTTATGGAAGAACACTGCTGCCTGTTATAACACCCCATAGTGCTAGTATACCATAGGCCAGTTAGTTTGTTCTAAACCATCTCCCATAATGGGAAAAGCTAGAAGGGGGAGAAGAATGGTGTGTTGATGGAGTTTTGAATACCCATTCAGGACATGGTCATATCTTTTTCCATTATACGTAGCAGATGCATTAATCCAAATAAAGAAACGACAGTGTTTACGAATCCTTCTACAGGAACGACAGTGTTTACGAATCCTCCTACAGGAACGACAGTGTTTATGAATCTTTCTACAGGAACGACAGTGTTTACCAATCCTTCTACCGGGACGACAGTGTTTACGAATCTTTCTACAGGAACGACAGTGTTTACGAATCCTTCTACAGGAACGACAGTGTTTACGAATCCTTCTAGGAACGACAGTGCTTATCAATCTGGATACAGGAATCGGATATGACGCTTTGTGTTAAGACATGCTGCTTAATAGGACTGAATATTGTTGATGCTAAACCTGTATGTTCTGTACTGCATGTGGGAATCACAGCCAGGCGATGCGGGAGGGGAAAACAAAGTGTAAAAAGAAGGGGACTGAAGGTAGGCCGGGAGTTAAATGTGATTAGAAGTGCTGGGATGCTGGGGTAAAGCGTGAAGGGAAAGAAAGCTGAGGAATTAGAAGAATGCAGGAAGACCATTTCTATCATATTAGACATCTTGATACAAGATATAAATGTAAAAGCAATGCACATGAAATTGCAGTAAATTGAAAAAAAAAAGTCGAAGAGCAGCTAACTAAGGATCATGGAGAGTAAGCAAGAGGTTTGATTCTAATGAAGCCTTAAACTTAATAATTAGGATTGTTAAGATCAGCAGGAAAGTGTTCGACCACACAAGGTCTGAGACATAGAATCAACGAACCTTCTCAACCGATGCAGTAAGTGGTATAACACTTGAAATAAGTGATATAACACTTGGAAAGAAGTGGTTCCATGAACGAGATCCAGCACTGGTTCAGAGACTACATAACTTGTCTTATTAACATGTTGGAGATCTATTATAAAGTAACAGTTATGAGACAGAAGAGGGACGGGCTGCGTAAATTTTCTGAGACTACAAGACAGCGTTTCATAGAGGCTGTGACAAAATTTAATGAGCAGGTAAGTATAACAGGGAACGTACTCCAGGAGATCAAAGGGTATCTTAGGGGTAAGAAACCAAGAGTAATAGTCATAGAAGATATGTAAGAATAAAGAAGAGTAACATGCTGGGTTTCACAAGGATCAATATTAGTATTATGTCTGGTTTATGTGAATGATATAACAGATGGGATTGAATGTGACATTTCAAAGTTTATTGATGTTTAAAACTAATGAAAATAAAACACCTGATGAGAACAGAAAGAGGCGAGAAACTGAAAAATTGGTCAAATAAGTGTTTTTTTGCCTTCAATCCCTGCAAAGGTAAGGTTATGAAGTTTGGGAAATGGGCAAGAAGACCAAACATGGTGTATAGACTCGGAGGACAAAGGCTGCAGACCATGCTTAAA
>NW_027197654.1:27500-35000 GCF_038502225.1 Cherax quadricarinatus | reverse complement strand
ACACAGTTCCTCACAGGAGGTTACTGCAAAAGCTAGAGGACCAGGCACACATAACAGGAAAGGCACTGCAATGGATCAGAGAATATCTGACAGGGAGGAAACAACGAGTCATGGTACGCGACGAGGTGTCAGAGTGGGCGCCTGTGACAAGCGGGGTTCCACAGGGGTCAGTCCTAGGACCTGTGCTGTTCTTGGTATACGTGAACGACATAACGGAAGGGATAGACTCAGAAGTGTCCTTGTTTGCAGACGATGTGAAGTTAATGAGAAGAATCGAATCGGACGAGGATCAGGCAGGACTACAAAGAGATCTGGACAGGCTACAAGCCTGGTCCAGCAACTGGCTCCTTGAATTTAACCCTGCCAAATGCAAAGTCATGAAGATTGGGGAAGGGCAAAGAAGACCGCAGACACAATATAGTTTAGATGGCCAAAGATTGCAAACCTCACTAAAGGAAAAAGATCTGGGGGTGAGTATAACACCGAGCATACCTCCTGAGGCGCACATCAATCAGATAACTGCTGCAGCATACGGGCGCCTGGCAAACCTACGGATAGCGTTCCGATACCTCAGTAAGGATTCGTTTAAGACTCTGTACACCATTTACGTCAGGCCCATACTGGAGTATGCAGCACCAGTTTGGAATCCACACCTAGTCAAGCACGTCAAGAAATTAGAGAAAGTGCAAAGGTTTGCAACAAGACTAGTCCCAGAGCTACGGGGATTGTCCTATGAAGAAAGGTTGAGGGAAATCGGCCTGACGACACTGGAGGCCAGGAGGGTCAGGGGAGACATGATAACGACATATAAAATACTGCGCAGAATAGACGAGGTGGACAAAGACGGGATGTTCCAGAGATGGGACACAGACACAAGAGGTCACAATTGGAAGTTGAAGACTCAGATGAATCAAAGGGATGTTAGGAAGTATTTCTTCAGTCATAGAGTAGTCAGGCCATGGAATAGCCTAGAAAGTGATGTGGTGGAGGCAGGAACCATACATAGTTTTAAGGCGAGGTATGATAGAGCTCATGGGGCAGGGAGAGAGAGGACCTAGTAGCAATCAGCGAAGAGGCGGGGCCATGAGCTGTGACTCGACCCCTGCAACCACAAATAGGTGAGTACAAATAGGTGAGTACACACACACACACACAAACACACACACACACACACACACACACACACACACACACAGGGACTACCTGAACGGGGTTCAGTGGGACAGAGAACTGGCAGGGAAGCCAGTTAATGAGATGATGGAATATGTAGCAACAAAATGCAAGGAGGCTGAGGAGAGGTTTGTACCCAAGGGTAACAGGATTAATGAAAAAGCCAGGATGAGCCCATGGTTTACCCAAAGGTGCAGGGAGGCAAAAACCAAGTGTGCTAGGGAATGGAAGAAATATAGAAGGCAAAGGACCCAGGAGAATAAGGAGAACAGTCGTAGAGCCAGAAACGAATATGCACAGATAAGAAGGGAGGCCCAAAGACAATATGAAAATGACATAGCAGCGAAAGCCAAATCTGACCCGAAACTGTTGTACAGCCACATCAGGAGGAAAACAACAGTCAAGGACCAGGTAATCAGGCTAAGGAAGGAAGGAGGAGAGACAACAAGAAATGACCGTGAAGTATGTGAAGAACTCAACAAGAGATTCAAAGAAGTGTTCACAGAGGAGACAGAAGGGACTCCAGAAAGACGGAGAGGTGGGGCACACCACCAAGTGCTGGACACAGTGCACACAACCGAGGAAGAAGTGAAGAGGCTTCTGAGTGAGCTAGATACCTCAAAGGCAATGGGGCCAGATAACATCTCCCCATGGGTATTGAGAGAGGGAGCAGAGGCGCTATGTGTACCCCTAACAACAATATTCAATACATCTATCGAAACAGGGAGATTGCCTGAGGCATGGAAGACAGCAAATGTAGTCCCAATCTTTAAAAAAGGAGACAGACATGAAGCATTAAACTACAGACCAGTGTCACTGACATGTATAGTATGCAAAATCATGGAGAAGATTATCAGGAGAAGAGTGGTGGAACACCTAGAAAGGAATGATCTCATCAACAGCAGCCAACATGGTTTCAGGGACGGGAAATCCTGTGTCACAAACCTACTGGAGTTCTATGACATGGTGACAGCAGTAAGACAAGAGAGAGAGGGGTGGGTGGATTGCATTTTCTTGGACTGCAAGAAGGCGTTTGACACAGTTCCACACAAGAGATTGGTGCAAAAACTGGAGGACCAAGCAGGGATAACAGGGAAGGCACTACAATGGATCAGGGAATACTTGTCAGGAAGACAGCAGCGAGTCATGGTACGTGGCGAGGTGTCAGAGTGGGCACCTGTGACCAGCGGGGTCCCGCAGGGGTCAGTCCTAGGACCAGTGCTGTTTCTGGTATTTGTGAACGACATGACGGAAGGAATAGACTCTGAGGTGTCCCTGTTTGCAGATGACGTGAAGTTGATGAGAAGAATTCACTCGATCGAAGACCAGGCAGAACTACAAAGGGATCTAGACAGGCTGCAGACCTGGTCCAGCAATTGGCTCCTGGAGTTCAATCCCACCAAATGCAAAGTCATGAAGATTGGGGAAGGGCAAAGAAGGCCGCAGACGGAGTACAGTCTAGGGGGTCAGAGACTACAAACCTCACTCAAGGAAAAAGATCTTGGGGTGAGTATAACACCAGGCACATCTCCTGAAGCGCACATCAACCAAATAACTGCTGCAGCATATGGGCGCCTAGCAAACCTCAGAACAGCATTCCGACATCTTAATAAGGAATCATTCAGGACCCTGTACACCGTGTATGTTAGGCCCATATTGGAGTATGCGGCACCAGTTTGGAACCCACACCTAGCCAAGCACGTGAAGAAACTAGAGAAAGTGCAAAGGTTTGCAACAAGACTAGTCCCAGAGCTAAGAGGTATGTCCTACGAGGAGAGGTTAAGGGAAATCAACCTGACGACACTGGAGGACAGGAGGGATAGGGGGGACATGATAACGACATGCAAAATACTGAGAGGAATTGACAAGGTGGACAAAGACAGGATGTTCCAGAGATTGGACACAGTAACAAGGGGACACAGTTGGAAGCTGAAGACACAGATGAATCACAAGGATGTTAGGAAGTATTTCTTCAGCCACAGAGTAGTCAGTAAGTGGAATAGTTTGGGAAGCGATGTAGTGGAGGCAGGATCCATACATAGCTTTAAGCAGAGGTATGATAAAGCTCACGGCTCAGGGAGAGTGACCTAATAGCGATCAGTGAAGAGGCGGGGCCAGGAGCTCGGACTCGACCCCCGCAACCTCAACTAGGTGAGTACAACTAGGTGAGTACACACACACACACACACACACACACACACACACACACACACACACACACACAAGGTGAAGTAAATGTCAAAGCAGCAAGATAATCGAGTAAATTTCAGTTTTAATTTCATCCAGCATAAGCGTGTCATAGACAAGGTCAAGATGCAGCCACAGTATCTCGTGGGACGCTTTATAATCCCTGGAATGTAGGGATGACATTAGTTGTGTTCTCATGGGATCATTAACGCACGAATATATATACAAATCGCCAAAAAAAAGTGTTTTTGTTTTGAAAGAAAGTGCAGCAGATGGTTATATTCTTCGTGGTATATCACAAACTGAAGCGCTTTCCATTGATCTGTAGTACCAGGTTGTGTTATACGTCAGGTCAGTGCAGTCCAGTCAAGATGAGGATTATATTACATAAACAATGGTAATTTTAGTGTCAACACTAGATCATAGGTGTTCTATATGCAGATAAATATAAGTTAAACCTAGCTGTAAACATCATTTACAAAGACAGAATTATGTGAAGACTCTCAGCTCCTGCAGTGAAAATTCACCAGTAGAGTGAAGTTGAACATTGTTGTGTTTACCATAGAGGTGAGAGAGTGTCTGGTGGTGTGATCATTTGATGCTCCACACGATATTTTATTCAATCTGAAATATTAGATGGCTGCAAAACTCGAATGATGAGATCAGCTATAAAAAGACTGATTAATCACTTGAGCTCTGGCTAGCAGTGCTTCCTACCAGTTCAGATGTCATGCAACAAAAATGGAAAAATGTTCCATAACAGAGAGCTTAACAAGCTACATTGCTAATTAAAGCTCCCCCATGCTCTCTATGCACGTCACATAGTACCCTCAGGAACAAACCGTAAACCCATAAATGTCAGCCAGAAATTTGGGAATGAGACGTAATAAACTTTGATTATAGAAAAGAAAAGGGGATTCATTTCCTTAGATCAAGAATCAATTGGACAGAATGAAGATGCTTTCTCTGAACGAATTTCTTAAGCAAGTAAAACCAATCTATTGACTGCCACCTATATGAAAAATCTGTTAGGTTTTTAAAGCTTTTGAGTGAAGAACACTTTATAACAGTGTTAATGAGAACTGAGTGTGTATGTGAGTGAAGAACACGTTATAAAAGTGTTAATGAGTGCTGAGTGCGTATGTGAGTGAAGAACACGTTATAACAGTGTTAATGAGTGCTGAGTGTGTATGTGAGTGAAGAACACGTTATAACAGTGTTAATGAGTGCTGAGTGTGTATGTGAGTGAAGAACACGTTATAAAAGTGTTAACAAGTGCTGAGTGTGTGTGATCAATTTCAACATTGTTATAATGTTAAGAACACATTATAACAGTTCTGAGACTGATGAAGTTATAATTTGATAAAGTTTATTTTCTTCACCATTATAAACTGTGCATCACACAGCGTATTTCCTCAGATATTAATATTTGGTACTTTAGATAATATTACTGGTACCTGATGTGTTGTAGGCAGTGAACATTGTTCAGTCGTTCAACAAACATTTCTCTGTATCACCTGAAAACATTGAACTACAAGATCAGTTAGAAATAACTGATCTTGTAGTGGAACATTTATATGTTCCACTTAGTGTTCATGAATGTTGTTATTTATGTGTACTTATTCGAGTGTATTTACATGTGCCAGCAAACATTCAACTTGTTGAATCTTAACAAGTCAAAGATTCGAGAAAAGAGTTTATAATGTCACTTTATACTCCATTGTGCGACTAGAAATTACAATAATTGATGTCAACATCAATTGCTCTAATTACTCACAAAACTTCCTTTACTATATTAAATTACAAAGTATTAATGTTTTAAAAAATAGGTGATGATTTGTGCTATTTAAGAAGGTGAAGAAAAGACATTGTTTGCAGGAGAGTCTTTTCATGGAATAACGTTTTGATCTATGTTGATTTTTGTTCAGTAACTTGGTCAGTCACTGCACTCTGTGTCAATGTGTGTTAATGTGTTCTACACTCCCATACCCACTCAGTATTCTTTAACAATGTGTGATAGTGTACTCTGCATTATCAAACACGCTCAACACACTTTAACAATGTGTAATAATCGGCTCAACACACCCACCCACTAAACACTTTTTAACAATTATCAATAATATACTGTACACTCACACACTCACTCGGCTAACAAAACAGCTTCGTATCAGAAGAAAAGCAGAACTGTTATAGTACATTTGAGGGGGACGTTGAGAGCTGTGAACCCCAAACACAGCATTTCCTCAAAGAGGAACTTAACTCTTCAAATGTAGCCTCCCCATGAAGCATTACCCATATATGATATTAGAACAAATGTTTTAATATCCTTATATACAGACAGATGTAATTACAGAGAGGGACACACAGAAATCTGTGCTTTGTAAATACATCCACCCGGGTAGACTCGTACCGTGTAGTCCAGCCAGAAGAGAAGAACTTCCCATCCGGCTACACCACCATGGTGACCTGGAGTTTACCTGGAGAGAGTTTCGGGGGTCAACGCCCCCGCGGCCCGGTCTGTGACCAGGCCTCCTGGTGGATCAGCGCCTGATCAACCAGGCTGTTGCTGCTGGCTGCACGCAAACCAACGTACGAGCCACAGCCCGGCTGATCAGGAACTGCCTTTAGGTGCTTGTCCAGTGCCAGCTTGAAGACTGCCAGGGGTCTGTTGGTAATCCCCCTTATGTGTGCTGGGAGGCAGTTGAACAGTCTCGGTCCCCTGACACTTATTGTATGGTCTCTTAACGTGCTAGTGACACCCCTGCTTTTCATTGGGGGGATGGTGCATCGTCTGCCAAGTCTTTTGCTTTCGTAGTGAGTGATTTTCGTGTGCAAGTTCGGTACTAGTCCCTCTAGGATTTTCCAGGTGTATATAATCATGTATCTCTCCCTCCTGCGTTCCAGGGAATACAGGTTTAGAAACCTCAAGCGCTCCCAGTAATTGAGGTGTTTTATCTCCGTTATGCGCGCCGTGAAAGTTCTCTGTACATTTTCTAGGTCGGCAATTTCACCTGCCTTGAAAGGTGCTGTTAGAGTGCAGCAATATTCCAGCCTAGATAGAACAAGTGACCTGAAGAGTGTCATCATGGGCTTGGCCTCCCTAGTTTTGAAGGTTCTCATTATCCATCCTGTCATTTTTCTAGCAGATGCGATTGATACAATGTTATGGTCCTTGAAGGTGAGATCCTCCGACATAATCACTCCCAGGTCTTTGACGTTGGTGTTTCGCTCTATTTTGTGGCCAGAATTTGTTTTGTACTCTGATGAAGATTTAATTTCCTCATGTTTACCATATCTGAGTAATTGAAATTTCTCATCGTTGAACTTCATATTGTTTTCTGCAGCCCACTGAAAGATTTGGTTGATGTCCGCCTGGAGCCTTGCAGTGTCTGCAATGGAAGACACTGTCATGCAGATTCGGGTGTCATCTGCAAAGGAAGTCACGGTGCTGTGGCTGACATCCTTGTCTATGTCGGATATGAGGATGAGGAACAAGATGGGAGCTAGTACTGTGCCTTGTGGAACAGAGCTTTTCACCGTAGCTGCCTCGGACTTTACTCTGTTGACGACTACTCTCTGTGTTCTGTTAGTGAGGAAATTATAGATCCATCGACCAACTTTTCCTGTTATTCCTTTAGCGCGCATTTTGTGCGCTATTACGCCATGGTCACACTTGTCGAAGGCTTTTGCAAAGTCTGTATATATTACATCTGCATTCTTTTTGTCTTCTAGTGCATTTAGGACCTTGTCGTAGTGATCCAGTAGTTGAGACAGACAGGAGCGACCTGTTCTAAACCCATGTTGCCCTGGGTTGTGTAACTGATGGGTTTCTAGATGGGTGGTGATCTTGCTTCTTAGGACCCTTTCAAAGATTTTTATGATATGGGATGTTAGTGCTATTGGTCTCTAGTTCTTTGCTGTTGCTTTACTGCCCCCTTTGTGGAGTGGGGCTATGTCTGTTGTTTTTAGTAACTGAGGGACGACCCCCGTGTCCATGCTCCCTCTCCATAGGATGGAAAAGGCTCGTGATAGGGGCTTCTTGCAGTTCTTGATGAACACAGAGTTCCATGAGTCTGGCCCTGGGGCAGAGTGCATGGGCATGTCATTTATCGCCTGTTCGAAGTCATTTGGCGTCAGGATAAC
>NW_027197654.1:0-25000 GCF_038502225.1 Cherax quadricarinatus | reverse complement strand
ACTACAAAGAGACCTGGACAGGCTACAAGCCTGGTCCAGCAACTGGCTCCTTGAGTTTAACCCTGCCAAATGCAAAGTCATGAAGACAGGCTGCAGACCTGGTCCAGCAATTGGCTCCTGGAGTTCAATCCCACCAAGTGCAAAGTCATGAAGATTGGGGAAGGGCAAAGAAGACGCATATCAACCAAATAACTGCTGCAGCATATGGGCGCCTGGCAAACCTCAGAACAGCATTCCGACATCTTAAAAAGGAGTCGTTCAGGACCCTGTACACCGTGTACGTTAGGCCCATATTGGAGTATGCGGGACTAGTTTGGAACCCACACCTAGCCAAGCATGTAAAGAAACTAGAGAAAGTGTAAAAGTTTGCAACAAGACTAGTCCCAGAGCTAAGAGGTATGTCCTACGAGGAGAGGTTAAGAGAAATCAACCTGACGACACTGGAGGACAGGAGAGATAGGGGGGACATGATAACGACTTGCAAAATACTGAGAGGAATTGACAAGGTGGACAAAGACAGGATGTTCCAGAGACTGGACACAGCAACAAGGTGACACAGTTGGAAGTTGAAGACACAGATGAATCACAGGGATGTTAGGAAGTATTTCTTCAGCCACAGAGTAGTCAGGAAGTGGAATAGTTTGGGAAGAGATGTAGTGGAGGCAGGATCCATACATAGCTTTAAGCAGGGGTACGATAAAGCTCATGGTTCAGGGAGAGTGACCTAGTGGCGACCAGTGAAGAGGGGGGCCAGGAGCTTGGACTCGACCCCTGCAACCTCAACTAGGTGAGTACAACTAGGTGAGTACACACACACACACACACAGAGAAGACACGAGAGAGAGGGGTGGGTTGATTGCATTTTCCTAGACTGCAGGAAGGCCTTTGACACAGTTCCTCACAAGAGATTAGTGCAGAGACTGGAGGATCAGGTGCATATAACAGGGAGGGCACTGCAATGGAGCAGGGAATACCTGACAGGGAGGCAACAACGAGTCATGGTACGTGAAGAGGTATCACAGTGGGCGCCTGTGACGAGCGGGGTCCCACAGGGGTCGGTTCTAGGACCAGTGCTATTTTTGATATATGCGAACGACATGATGGAAGGAATAGACTCTGAAGTGTCCCTATTCGCAGATGATGTGAAGCTGATGAGAAGAATTAAATCGGATGAGAATGAGGCAGGACTGCAAAGAGACCTGGACAGGCTGGACATGTGGTCCAGAAACTGGCTTCTCGAATTCAACACTGCCAAATGCAAAGTCATGAAGATTGGAGAGGGGCAAAGAAGACCGCAGACAGAGTATAGGCTAGGTGGACAAAGACTACAGACCTCACTCAGGGAGAAAGACCTTGGGGTGACCATAACACCGAGCACGTCACCGGAGGCACACATCAACCAAATAACTGCTGCAGCATACGGGCGCCTGGCAAACCTGAGAATAGCGTTCCGATACCTTAATAAGGGATCATTCAAGACACTGTACACTGTGTATGTTAGGCACATACTGGAGTATGCAGCACCAATCTGGAACCCACACCTGGTCAAGCACGTCAAGAAGTTAGAGAAAATACAAAGGTTTGCAACAAGGCTAGTCCCAAAGCTCAGGGGAATGTCGTACGAGGAAAAGTTGAGGGAAATCGGACTGACGACACTGGAGGACAGAAAGGTCAGGGGAGATATGATAACGACTTACAAGATACTGCGGGGAATAGACAAGGTGGACAGAGATAGGATGTTCCAGAGAGGGGACACAGAAACAAGGGGTCACAACTGGAAGCTGAATACTCAGACGAGTCACACAGACGTGAGGAAGTATTTCTTCAGTCATAGAGTCATTAGGAAGTGGAATAGCCTAGCAAGTGAAGTAGTGGAGGCAGGAACCATACATAGTTTTAAGAAGAGGTATGACAAAGCTCAGGAAGCAGAGAGGGAGAGGACCTAGTAGCGATCAGTGAAGAGGCGGGGCCAGGAGCTGAGTCTCGACCTCTGCAATCACAATTAGGTGAATTAGGTGAGTACACACACACACACACACACACACACACACACACACACACACACACACACACACACACACACACACACACACACACACACACACACACACACACACACACACACACACACACACACACACACACACACACACACACACACACACACACACACACACACACACACACACACACACACACACACACACACACACACACACACACACACACACACACACACACACAGTCTAGGGGGTCAGAGACTACAAACCTCACTCAAGGAAAAAGATCTTGGGGTGAGTATAACACCAGGCACATCTCCTGAAGCGCACATCAACCAAATAACTGCTGCAGCATATGGGCGCCTAGCAAACCTCAGAACAGCATTCCGACATCTTAATAAGGAATCATTCAGGACCCTGTACACCGTGTACGTTAGGCCCATATTGGAGTATGCGGCACCAGTTTGGAACCCACACCTAGCCAAGCACGTGAAGAAACTAGAGAAAGTGCAAAGGTTTGCAACAAGACTAGTCCCAGAGCTAAGAGGTATGTCCTACGAGGAGAGGTTAAGGGAAATCAACCTGACGACACTGGAGGACAGGAGAGATAGGGGGGACATGATAACGACATACAAAATACTGAGAGGAATTGACAAGGTGGACAAAGACAGGATGTTCCAGAGATTGGACACAGTAACAAGGGGATACAGTTGGAAGCTGAAGACACAGATGAATCACAGGGATGTTAGGAAGTATTTCTTCAGCCACAGAGTAGTCAGTAAGTGGAATAGTTTGGGAAGCGATGTAGTGGAGGCAGGATCCATACATTGCTTTAAGCAGAGGTATGATAAAGCTCACGGCTCAGGGAGAGTGACCTAGTAGCGATCAGTGAAGAGGCGGGGCCAGGAGCTCGGACTCGACCCCCGCAACCTCAACTAGGTGAGTACAACTAGGTGAGTACACACACACACACACACACACACACACACACACACACACACACACACAAAGTCAGTACACGAAATGATGGACTACGTAACAACAAAACGCAAGGAGGCAGAGGAGAGGTTTGTTCTCAAGGCCAACAGAAATAATGGAAAAACCAGAATGAGCCCCTGGTTTACCAGCAGGTGTAGGGAGGCAAAAACTAATAGCGCTAGATAATGGAAAAAGTAAAGAAGGCAAAAGACCCAGGAAAACGAAGAGATTAGTCGACGAGCCAGAAACGAGTATGCACAGATAAGGAGGGAGGCCCAGCGGCAGTACGAAAACGATATAGCGTCGAAAGTCAAGTCTGACCCGAAACTGCTTTATAGCCACATCAGGAGGAAGACGACAGTCAAGGACCAGGTAATCAGGCTGAGGAAAGAAGGTGGGGGAGCTCACAAGAAACGATCAAGTATGTGAAGAGCTTAAGAGGACCGGTGCCTCTTACATTCTGAGAGAAGCTGGAGCTGGTGTCACCCCGCCCTGCTCTACTCTGAGAAAACTTATCCTCATTTCTTCAGTTGCTCCTCTTGCAATATTGTATAGCTCCTGATGATGCACTGAGAAGTGTGCAAGTACCTGAGCTAAGGATTTCCACCCCCCTCCCCCACCCTTTAGCTTGTCTGCCTGAAGGCTGGCTGCCTTGGACCAAAACTTCTAGCGTTAGCTGGGCGCGAAGGTATTGCACCAGTGTGGTAAGGTGGTAGAGCACTGAGTACCATGTTCCATGGTTTGTAGGTTCGAATCTCCTTCGATCTGAGATAGTGTTTGTGAATACTTCGCCTGTTCTGCGAATTCTATATATATATAAATATATATATATATATATATATATATATATATATATATATATATATATATATATATATATATATATATATATATATATATATATGCAAAACAACCACTGTGAAAGAATAGAGAAGTTCCAAGGGCTTTCGTGACTACTCACATTATCCTTGATAATGTGAGTAGTCACGAAAGCGCTTGGAACTTCTCTATTCTTTCACAGTGGTTGTTTTGCATATTCCGAAATCACCTGTTTACTGTGATCTTATTGCATATATATATATATATATATATATATATATATATATATATATATATATATATATATATATATATATATATATATATATATATATATATATATATATATATATATATATATATATATATATATATATATATATATATATATATATATATATATATATATATATATATATATATATATATATATATATATATATATATATATATATATATATATATATATATATATATATATATATATATATATATATGTATATATATATATATATATATATATATATATATATATATATATATATATATATATATATATATATATATATATATATATATATATGCATGCAGAAGAGGCCAAATAGGGAGAAAACTTTAGTTCGAGATCGTTTTCACTCTCGTGCATTATTAGCTTTGCAATGTTACAAGACAGCAACAGATATGAGGGGAAAAACTGTGAGGTAAAGCAGAAGGTATCATTGGCAGCCCATGTCACACAGAGTGAGGCCTATTACCAACCTCTACACTTACCTCCTGTCTCCTCACACCCTTCCGGGGTAAAGGGAGGTGGAGGACCTCAGAGATTAACAGACAGCAAGTTACAGAATATTAAGGTAGCGCGGTAGTCAGCCTAAAACCAAATCTAATTGATATCAACCGATCTCTTGCCATATGGAATTATTTTACCTACGTCGTCAGTGCACCCCTTAAACTTAAGTTTAAGTAACTTTGCATTACTATACGAATCAGAAAGTTCCAGAAAGTGCCAGCAGAAAAGATATTTCCCTACTACCAACATATTTACTTATTCTGCTATATTACATTTACACTTTCTTTATACTAGGAGCCCAGAGGCACTAAATCACTAACACTTGCTAACAGTATGAAATTCTCCATAAATGGCACTACCGAAGGTGGATCGCAATCCCTGATGGGCGAAACGTGTGGGATAGTCTGTGATCGTCTACCCTGAAAACAAAACCAAAGTAATTGAGCATTAGCACAGGTATAGTCTCTCCTATACTACATCCCATCACTTCGAGCATAGGGAGAGCACCTCACAGATTAGCTAGCCACCTTAACAGGTACCTCTCGACCTTATAGGCACCATCAGCCATGGCCGTCTTAAACACTCAGGTGACCTCTCGCGTTTTCCTACCGAATGTCAAAAATAAAAATCCTATAGCTTCCTTCAATGTTAAAGCCCTCTTTACCCCTTTACTGATGCTACAATAAATATTCTGAGACAGGCTCATCGACAACCACGATATCCCATTACTTCTTCTGGATTTCATCAGTCCAGTGGATCATTGTGTTAATCTATCCTCTTCAAGCATCAGAACAACTGCTGCAAAGCTTTGGGATAGCAATGGGCAGCCTACTCGTTGCTGTGTTTGCCAGTCTCTCCATGGAGAACCAGAGACCGAGAAATTTAACCTCATTCCCAACACCATTACCTGGCTAAAATACGTTGAAGTTGGTTTTCTATCCGAGACGTTTCAGTGTTGTAGTGCGGGCAAAGTAACATTTTTGAAGGGACTAAGGGAAGCCAGTTATCTAGACTTGAATCTTGGAGGTGGGAAGTACTTTGCAACAAGGTGGGAAGTATATTATGG
Organism: Cherax quadricarinatus; assembly: GCF_038502225.1. Taxonomy (NCBI): domain Eukaryota; kingdom Metazoa; phylum Arthropoda; class Malacostraca; order Decapoda; family Parastacidae; genus Cherax; species Cherax quadricarinatus. Next base: position 19,347 of record NW_027197654.1, on the reverse strand, counting down.
GAAGTACTGCAACATATCAACACGCGCTCTGACAGAGGAGTGTTAAGTTTTGAGACTCTCTGACCGCGGGTTCAAACCCCACCCGTGGTATGGAGTGTTAATATGTTGCAGTTTTTTTAACTATAGTGTAGGCACACCTCTAGAAAGACAGTGATGAAGTGAATGATGGTGAAAGCATTTCTTCTTTTTTGGGTCACCCTGTCTCAGTGGGAAACTGTCGAGGTGTTAATGAAAAAAAAATTTATTATATTTTCATTATCAAATGTTGATTTTTTCTCGTTAATAGATAAATCAAAAAATTTATTTGTCGTATACTTTCAGTTTATGTATGTAGGGAGGATGTAACAACTACACTACAACTACACTCTGTTCTCATTAAAAGGAGTTTTGATTGTCCACGCTGCGAACTACCTGTTTGATTGGTTACTGGCTCGCGAGGTAAGGCGGTAGAGGTCACCTACCTCTCTCTCTTACTCACACACACAGCTCCTCGTCGAAGTAACATCTGACTGTCTCTCTCTCTGGGAGAAAACTATCACCCCTCAGCACTGTTTTGGTGAACAGAAATATACATCTTGTAACTTTGTGCAAGTCTCTTGACAGATCATTAGAGTTAGTGGTTTTTGACGTTTTCTAAGGTTGAGTTTCGTGAGACCTTGCGTATACGCAGTTGTAGTCGGGGTTTGGAATTTGCTAAACGCAGTTTCAGTAATAAGGAAATTTTTTGCTTTATGTGGAGGACTTACTGGTTCACAGACCGGACTGCGGGGGCGTTGACCCCCGGAACTCTCATACCCAAACTGGGTATACCTGGGAATACCCAGTTTGGGTCGTTTTTGTTCTCCTTCCTTGCCTGACATTGTGCTGTTCACTGCTGTTTTGACCTTCATTGCTGTTTCACTAACTGTTCTTCCTGTTGTTCAAGCAAACAGTTATATTGCCTTTTTGGGTCAGATGTTAGTTCATCTTAGTCTCAGTCGAGTCTAACCGATCACACTCAGCTCCTGGCGGGGCCAGGAGCTGAGTCTCGACCCCTGCAACCACAATTAGGTGAGTATATGTACACATATACTGCTATTGTAGTCAGCTGGTCTAGTGGCTAACGCGTCGGTCTGGAGTTTCTGACTCTCTGATCGCGGGTTCTAACCCCACCCTTGGTATGGCTTGTTTGCAATCGTGTCATTACGATTTCGTGAGTCATGTTAACTAAGGTGTAATTAGGACAATATAACTCACGAAAATTAACACCTTTCCTTTGTTAACTAAAGACAAACAAAAAAAATTAACGCCTTTCCTTTGTTAACCAAAGATCAAAAATATAAAATATTGGGATTAAGCGTACCTAAGATTTTTTTTATTTATTCTTGTTTATTTCGTTTTTATATAAATGCTTGATTTTTGTTGTATTTAATACTTGCTTTCATCATTAGTTTGATTTTTTTTATTTGTATTGTTTGTCTTACGACGATTTCCTTCTTATTTTTCTTCGTTGCTTCATTGCTTATTGTTTCTTCTTGTATATTATTATATTTTGGTCTTTATATTTTGTTTAGTGTCAATTGCTGTTTTTATTTATCCTTTATCTTATATTGCTATGTCTGTCAGTTATATTTTGTGTAATTTTTATTAATATTTTATCATAATTTGCGTCCGGCCATGAAGTAAGAGAAGGAAGTAACCTCATCATTTTTCTTATTATCGTCCTTTTCCTCGTCGTTTTCCTTTTCCTCTTTTTCTTCGTCGTTTTTGCTCATCTTTTGGTTCATCCTCTTCCTTCCCTCTGTCTTCTACTTTTATTCCCTCTGCTTTTTTTACTGTTGTTTCTTTAGATTGTTGTACTGGTGTTGGTTCTTCTGCTTGCACTGCCTCCTCAGCGGGTCGTACACATTTATAAATACGACGCAACAATTCCCGCAGTGATGGTCGATGTTTTGGGTTAGGATCCATAGCCTGACTGACTACGTTATCCAACCCTTTAGGCCAGCTCTTCAGTGCTTTCAGGACTAATGACATCACATACCCATATGAGAAAACATCAGTAGCTGGAGTGGATGGTTTCCAGCAAAGGATCTCTGGAGCACACCAAGGAAAGTCTTCAGGATCACCTTCCATGAAGATAATACGTCCTTTAGGACACGCCAGTCCGTAGTCAATTATGCTAACCTGAGGTTCCTCAGCTGATCCATCGATGATTATGTTATCCTCCTTTAAATCGTTATGGATATAACCAGCTTCGTGGATCTCCTGCAACTTCTTGCCAATCTGGATTCCAACATCAAGGAGGTTGTATGTAGAACCCTGTAAGATGTCCAGAAGGTTCTGGCTGCCCTTGTAGGACATGAGCATTGCAGAAGGATTGTCTTGAATTCCGTGAAGAACAGGGGCGCCACCGGCTCCTTTCAGGGCTTGAAGAATTTTGGCCTCCTTGAGGAAGCTTGAACAATATTTTTCTAAAGCTTTATCCTTTTTTTGTCGACATTTTGATGTCTTCAGAGCTGCTAGTTCGTCGCGGTAAGTCACAAGATAAACGTTGCCGTAAGATCCCTCGCCAAGGAGCCTCTCCTTGGTACGGATAAGATCCTCCACGACATCAGCATCCAGGAACTCCATTGTTACCATTAAACAACTAACCGTAGCTGTGTATATACTAGGAACGAGAATCACAAGTTTTGGATAATGAAAATTAATCTTTCCTCTGCCGAGATCTTGCTGAGTTACTTACTGAGTTGCTTACTGAACTGTCAAGTATAGAACACTGGGAAGATATATAGTGATATGAAGATACATAGCGATGTTAAGACCTGTAGTAACAGTTGTGGCGTAGTGATTGTGGTGTAGTTATTATTGTGGTGTAGTGATTATTGTGGTGAAGTGTTTGTAGTGTAGGGATCATTGTAGTGCAGTGATAGTTGGGTAGTGATGATTGTGGTGTAGTGAGGATTGTGGTATAGTGATTATTGTGGTGTAGTGATTATTGTGATGTTATGATGGCTGTGGTGTAGTGATGATTGTAGTGTAGTGATAGTTGGGTAGTGATGATTGTGGTGTAGTGAGGATTGTGGTGTAGTGATTATTGTGGTGTAGTGAGGATTGAGATGCAGTGATGAGTGTGGTGTAGTGAGGATTGTGGTGTAGTGATTGTGGTGTAGTGAAGATTGTGGTGTAGTGATTGTGGTGTAGTGAAGATTGTGGTGTAGTGATTGTGGTGTAGTGAAGATTGTGGTGTAGTGATTGTGGTGTAGTGAAGATTGTGGTGTAGTGATAGTTGTGGTGTAGTGAAGATTGTGGTGTAATGAGGATTGTGATGTAATGAAGATTGTGGTGTGGTGTAGTGATTATTGTGGTGTAGTGATAGTAGCGATGTAGTGATTGTGTAGTGATGATTATGGTGTAGTGATTATTGTAGTGTAGTGATGATTGTAGAGTAGTGATTATTGTGATATTATTGTGGTGTAGTGATTGTGGCGTAGTGATGATTGTAGCGCAGTAATGATTGTAGTGTAATGATTATTGTAGTGTAGTGATGATTGTTTTGTAATGACTGTAGTGTAGTAATGATTTCGATATAGCGATTGTAGCGTAGTGATTATTGTGGTGTAGCGATAATTGTGGTTTAGTGTTGACTGTTGTTATATCTTGGAAATTGGTCATCCTGTGTTATTTAACTATTGTAAGAGAATATGATCATCACTTAATATTATAGCGCGAAAGTCCCCGTTTATAGCTAAAATAGAGACTTTCGGCGTTATATAATTATCTGTTAAAATATATAAAAAATACCATGGTATTATCCCTATTTTATTATTATTATTTTTTTTTATATTTTATTTAAAACAGTTCATACAATATACATAGTTACGTACATAAATGTGATATAAATATATATAAAAAGATGCATTATCAGTGGGTGTGTTCCGGTCCACTAAGTAACACTATTCATAATGATTATGATATACACATAACTACATAACTAACACACTACTGCAAAATACACAGTGCTTCCATCACTGTTTTTTTTTTTCATTATATAAAATAACACAAAGCAGCTTACAATACTAGTGACTCACCCCCCCCCCCCAACATTTACGTTATTGTTATTATACTCAAAAAGTTGCGCTAAACCACAATGGTGAACATGTACTTTAACAGTTTTATATACTCCATACATTCTCATTTTTAGTTTAAAACATTGCAATGCATTAATAAATAAAAGAAGCCTTAGCAGGTCCTCCACAGAAAAAATGAATTTACTTATTCACAATACACTTACACGTTTATGAGCTGACATGAAATATCCCTCATCCTATGTTCTTTTTATCCTTTTACTAAATACAAGTTTCACTTGATGCAAGAAGTTACTCAGTTAAATTTATGTTTATCATAGTGTCTCCACAACATACATCCTCTTCAAACGTCAAATATCACTTAGTTTAAATAATGTTCTGTAAACAGAGTTGCACAAAGTTACGAGATGTATTTCCCGGAGTCTAAACGGAGTCTAAATGACAGGAGCTGACTGAGCAGAAATGAGACGTTTCTTCCACGAACAGCAGCCAGAGGGAGAAGCAAGCCTGCAGCTCCGACATCAGGTGACTCTTACCAGGTAACGTCTGAAATGAACAATATAAGAATTGGGCGGGTAGTTTGCAGCACTGGCAGCCAATTAAAACTCCAACAGCGAGCATAATGAGAGATGTAGTTATTATATTATACCTACATACATAAGCTAACTTAAGTCAAATACAGCTATAAGGTATGAACTTTTCCTTCTAGCTAGTAATGAAAGTATTTATCCAAGGTCATCACTTGGGCCCACGAAGATGCATCTCAGGCACTGTTCAATTAACGCAGGGAAAGAAGCCATTTTGACTGCAAAGACATACAGTTCACAATCCAGGAGAGGGATTCAAGAAGCCTCGCATGATGAACGAAGCAAAACCAGGTGAACAAGGTTATGGTGAACCCTGAACAGGCAGCACAGGCCAAGTTCCTCACCACACTTAGCAAAGTGACTTTCAGTAGGGAAAGTATGGAATGCACCCGGACAAAGCTATAACCCAGCGTGATGAATAGGATCTAGGAAGCGCAGGAAGAAAGTGCTGACAGAGTAGTAGATCTGGCAGCCCTATAACAGCTTGGAATGGCACAAACTTCGTACAGGCGAAGCTGGTTTCGACCCCCTAGCACGCGAGCGGAAACTAGTGTTTCCAGGCTATGTTACAAGAAGAGGAAGGAGACTGTTTCCAGGCTATATTACAGAGAGAGAGAGAGAGAGAGAGAGAGACCGTAGTAGTAGTTTTTGCAAGCTATGTTGCAGTGTGAGAAAATCACACTTGTGTTTCAACGCTGTTACAGGGAGAGAATGAAAGAGAGAGAAAATGAGAATAAATTCTAATTTATCCAGACACTGTTACGCAGAAAGCTCATTGTAGTGTTTCCAGGTTATCTTACAAAGAGAGCAAAAGGGAGAGGAGGGAGATTATACTCTGTTTTCCAGGTTACGTTACAGATCATGCAAGCGATACGCTTACCTTGGAAAGACTTCCTTAAGCTCCTTGAACATTTAACCTTCACTTTTATTTCGCTATACCTTATCTTTTAGATTAGGTTTCCAGTATTATATGAAATCTTTAGCTCATGGTTTTTCAAATTTGCTTAGATTAATTATAAAGCTGTTTTTCGTGCTACAGTAATGTTAGTGAAGTTCCCTCCCTGGCGCCTAAGGATATCCCAGTAATGTTTCCTCTTGGTCATGTGAACTTTGATAATTTATGCTTAATTTATGCTTAAATTTGACTATAAATACTCATGTTCTTGCTATATGTATTTTACAACAAGTTTATAATGTATAGTCCTGTGATTACTAGAGTATATTAACCTCTCGTTTATCGGTGTATAATACTGAATTTTCTTTCCTATATAGGTACTGGTGGTGACACCTCTACGCGTTTCCGTAACCATCCTCACCTGGAGGAATGCTTCAGCTGTGATAAGTGAAATATATTATTTTGCTTTTTTTCCTATCTGGCAATAACAATGAGTCGCTTGAAAGTTCGAAAAGCTTCAGCAATTAGATTCCTGATTTCTGAGGGAATTTTTTTTAATGAAAAACTATGCAAAAGATTTCAGGAAAAGTTGTGTTAACTTTTTTTTTTCATATGAGCTTAAATGTTTTTTGTACATCGTTCCCAAAAATGGCATCAAATGTCTTCCAGAAGTTAAAATACTAATTCTGCAAATTTGTTATATTGAATAATGTAATCATCGCGAAAATATTATTACATTTTACGTGCTACAAATTTTCAACTAGGACATTAATATTGGAAATAATCACTTGAGCAACATTGTTCATGCTCTCTGGGTCCCACTCGAATCAAACCCCAGAAGTAGTCAGGTCATGGCATTTTCTCGCATCTCCTCTGGTTCCTCTTCTTCATAGTTCGAGTGTCCGTTGATATGTTCACCGCCTTCGTGACTCCCGTCTCAAAAATCTTGTCTGAATAAGTCACAGTAACCAAATAGCGTAATATGGGATACCCTGAAGCTATCTATTTGGGGTTTCCATTCCTGTTACTTAGAAATCCATGCCAAATACCGTTATACCTCTCAGTATCTTTATTCAATGGCCAACATTAGACTGGTTCAACAAATGCGCCTGTACGTAGATATCTTGCTAGTAAGACCCAGTAAATTCCTGCCTGAAACGAAATGTCCCTGACAGTCACTTAAATGGATAAATATGATATGGTTAACCTTGATTCATTAACATATCTCTACTCATTTCAGAATATTAAGCTTCTACTGAATTTACGTTAATACATTCACGGATGGAAAGGGATGGGGTAACGCCAAATTTGTTGGGGGTTCATACAGCTCCAGGGAAGATGAGAGAATCAGATTACATCCACGGGAAGGAAGGACAGATCCTAATCCTTACATCAAAAGCGCCTCACTGACATCAAAGCATCTCTCTTGATGGGTCTACTTTTAAAGGTAGACTAGGAATTAGTAATTTTTCCCTTTATGGTGCTGAGTACTTGATGAAAGGTTCGGAAAAACAGCATTTTTTTTTTACCTTCATCATTTTGAACGTAAGAAATATTTATCATGCAAAAATAACATTCATTTTGAAGACGTGTTGCTCTTTCCAGAATCAAGGAAAGGCAAATGGTGCACTATGCCCCAAAGTACTCCTAGTGTTTAGTTACAGCTACTAGAGCAGATATCAAGGTTAATTATCTGTTTTATCAGTCTAGTATCCAATGACATATAACTAGCCTGGTGTCACAAGTCTGTAGACAAGTCAGGTGTCGGTCCAATATGTTGTGCATCAAGTCATCACGGCCTAAATAACTGATTTCAAATCTACTTACTGTAGCTGTGAAAGTTATAATAACCATCAACTGTAATTCGTCCATGTTTTTACTGTCAGCAATTCTCTGCGTTCAAACCTGATAGTAATGACTAGCTTCTGCCTTCTGTTATTTTGCACAATGAACGCTTGTAACAATTCTAAGTGTTTTGGGGGAACTTGTATGTCTATCTGTCAGCTGTGAGCCTGACGGCTTAATTAAGTACTAAGCCATCCCGTCCTAAATGGCTGCCGTCAATCCTGGTACCAACAGTAGCTATAGAATTCCAAGTGATCCCTAACCACGATCCAACTACATTTTTTTAGTCAGTAACCCACAGCAATCAAAACTGGCAGCAATGACTCTCTTGTTCTGTTGTCATCCATGAGATATTTAGGTTAGTGAATCCTTGCAACAAATCAGTGTGTTATTTGGGGATTCGAACATTGGTCTGTCATACCCTAAAAGAGTGCTTTTAATCCTGCTGCTATGGACTTTCTAGCCTGCTTTCGTTGTCAAAGTATCAGACTCGTATATGATAAACATAAATTTAACTGAGTAACTTCTTGCATCAGAGATAACAAGTGATTACAAGTTAGCTAGCTTTGATGTGACTGCTTTGATCAGTAATGTGCAAGAATCAGATTTGCTAAGCCTAACATGACCTGTTACTTAAGCCGATTATTGAATTGGTCAAAGTGTGCTTTGATTCAAAATTCTTAGTCATTAAGTTTTATGGCCCAAAATATGGTATATTTTTGATAACTCCTTTAGTTCAGAACAATATATGTATCAAATTCTTTGCAGCAAAACTTTAGAAGAACATATTGCCTAACAACACTAGGCGGATGATCTGTAATTGTACCCGATTATGAGAACTTTGACGATTTCTTGCCTGGATAGAATAGATTAGCTACGAAAGTTAGCGTTTTTCGCTACGCTGATACAAGGCACTATTACTTAGTCCAAGGGAATAGAATTAAGAGGACGACTTTCTTGACAAAGTTCCCAAGGACTTTGATAATATGTAGCCCTGATGATGATTTTAACATATTCTTCGAAATTGAGTCTAAACTGAGATACCCAAAGGACTTATGATAGAGAGCATTTTCTTTTGAAAAAAAAATATAGAAATGAACCGCGGCAATCGCAGTCCCTGAACAATGTATTAATTTACCGTCCAATAAAAATCTTACTGAATAACCAGAGGCCCTCCAGCATTCCATCTTCAGTGATAATTTCATGAATAATTCTCCAGACAACACTTATTATCTAATAGGTTGTGGTAGATTCTACCGTCGTTAAACCTGTAAACACATGTACTCCATACGGGTCAGGCAGGAGTAATGTGATCTGTGCTCACCTGAGATCTATTGGACACCCGGCGAATACCAAGGTCATTGTACATAATAGAGCCCACAATGAATGAATTCGAACAAGGAGCTGTATTGTCTATCCCAGATTACTTAAATCTCACCCCTTTGTTTTTTATAGATCCCACAATGAATCTTCTAATATGTCCCCATACCTCCCTAGGAGGTAGGTTACTGAAAGCAGTGAAGAGTTTTTACGAGGATAGTGAGGCTCAAGTTAGAGTATGTAGAAAAGAGGGAAATTTTTTCCCAGTAAAAGTAGGCCTTAGACAAGGATGTGTGATGTCACCGTGGTTGTTTAATATATTTATAGATGGGGTTGTAAGAGAAGTAAATGCGAGGGTCTTGGCAAGAGGCGTGGAGTTAAAAGATAAAGAATCACACACAGGGTGGGAGTTGTCACAGCTGCTCTTTGCTGATGACACTGTGCTCTTGGGAGATTCTGAAGAGAAGCTGCAGAGATTGGTGGATGAATTTGGTAGGGTGTACAAAAGAAGAAAATTAAAGGTGAATACAGGAAAGAGTAAGGTTATGAGGATAACAAAAAGATTAGGTGATGAAAGATTGAATATCAGATTGGAGGGAGAGAGTATGGAGGAGGTGAACGTATTCAGATATTTGGGAGTGGACGTGTCAGCGGATGGGTCTATGAAAGATGAGGTGAATCGTAGAATTGATGAGGGAAAAAGAGTGAGTGGTGCACTTAGGAGTCTGTGGAGACAGAGAACTTTGTCCTTGGAGGCAAAGAGGGGAATGTATGAGAGTATAGTTTTACCAACGCTCTTATATGGGTGTGAAGCATGGGTGATGAATGTTGCAGCGAGGAGAAGGCTGGAGGCAGTGGAGATGTCATGTCTGAGGGCAATGTGTGGTGTGAATATAATGCAGAGAATTCGTAGTTTGGAAGTTAGGAGGAGGTGCGGGATTACCAAAACTGTTGTCCAGAGGGCTGAGGAAGGGTTGTTGAGGTGGTTCGGACATGTAGAGAGAATGGAGCGAAACAGAATAACTTCAAGAGTGTATCAGTCTGTAGTGGAAGGAAGGCGGGGTAGGGGTCGGCCTAGGAAGGGTTGGAGGGAGGGGGTAAAGGAGGTTTTGTGTGCGAGGGGCTTGGACTTCCAGCAGGCATGCGTGAGCGTGTTTGATAGGAGTGAATGGAGACAAATGGTTTTTAATACTTGACGTGCTGTTGGAGTGTGAGCAAAGTAACATTTATGAAGGGGTTCAGGGAAACCGGCAGGCCGGACTTGAGTCCTGGAGATGGGAAGTACAGTGCCTGCACTCTGAAGGAGGGGTGTTAATGTTGCAGTTTAAAAACTGTAGTGTAAAGCACCCTTCTGGCAAGACAGTGATGGAGTGAATGATGGTGAAAGTTTTTCTTTTTCGGGCCACCCTGCCTTGGTGGGAATCGGCCAGTGTGATAAAAAAAAAAAAAAAAAAAAAAAAAAAAAACAACCCCCATTCCCCAGACTGCCGAAATCACCACCACCAACAGTCCTGTTAGATACCAGTATGACTTGAAAAGATGTCAATAGTGTTGTTTTACCTTACATATTGATAGCTAGCAATATAACAGGTGGTAGTTTATTCTAATCTAACAACAATTTTTTTTAATTTGTTCAGTGATCGAATCTCATACCCCTCATTATTTCGTTCCCATACCATATTATTTGGTTCTCATACCCCAGTGGGTATGGATACCTTCGGTTAAGAACCCCTGGACTCTAGCCTTTTACAGCACGGAAAATACGGAAGAGCATTGCATAATTTAAGAGGCAATTCATTTTTTCAGTAGGTTTTTAAGGATTTTAAGGGCCGATTGGAAATAGCACCTAGAGTGAACTGATTCTCTCCTATATGAACAGCGTCAACAAAAGCTTCTGTATGTCATTAGGTAACACACGTAATAACTCTTCAGTCAACCGTAGTGGAATTGTTCCATTTTCTGTTACTCTCGTAGAAAAATTGGCCTCCTATTTTCTCATTACTCGCAGCAACTGACTCACTCGGCTTCTAAAGGGGTCACATGAATCATGCGTAGAGTTTGTCGGCATCGTTTAAAGATATATTTTTTTTAATTATTGTTAAAAATTGGATTTTGGACCAAAAGAATCTTAGAAAACCAGGTCTTCAATAATCCTACGTCACTGATCCAAGGAACACGAATTTACAAATATAAACTGATAAAAAAAATCTCGATAGTCGTAATAAATTTCCAAACCTCATCATTTACTTCCCCTTAAGGGAGGTTCCTTGACGCTGGTGAGAGGCTCTTGATATAGGGAATTGGATCTGTTCTCTGGTTCCCTGAACTGAGCCTGATTACCTTCCATCCCCCCACATGCGCTGTATAATCCTACGGGTTTAGTGCTCCCCATAATAATAATTAATAATAATAATAATAATAATAATCATTTACCTAATATATTACAGATTTAAGTAGTATGAATACTTAAAAGACTAGTGACATAGCTGGGTTTCTGAGCTGAGTTATCGGTTTGATATTTTGAATAATTTATGTATAGACAAAATTTTATATGCGTACCTCAGTCATAATTTTCTAGCCTGATATTTTAATAATATCTGAAATTATAATAATTTAATTAATGACACTATCAACTGATCCACTGTAATGCATCTCAAGCGATAATCGTCAAGCCTTCAATCCAGATGATCCTGCGTGTTTACATTCCCTGGTTTTAATTTACATCATTCGTTAATTGCAGTGAATAAACATGCTTGTCTGTTTAACAGTAATTGTGGGAGATAAATGTGATATTCTTAATATAACCAACAGTATTAGGATTCTTTGTTTTTTCCACTGATTTTCTATTGCATTATGTAGGAAATATGTGGGTGCCTGCTTAGCAAAGTCAGTTCTAATACTTTTTTCCATCTGGACGATGCTTTACTTCGAAAGAACATGTGCCAGCTGGTCCCTCCTATCTAACCATGAATGATTTCTTGAATAATCTTGCTTCAGTACTATGGAAAGTGCTAAAGCTACTTTCACATCCCTATATATATATATATATATATATATATATAAATATACATATATATATATATATATATATATATATATATATATATATATATATATATATATAAATATAAATATATATATAAATATACATAAATATATATATATATATATATATATATATATATATATATATATATATAAAAATAAAAAAAAATATATATATATATATAAATATATATATAAATATAAATATATAAAAATATATATATATATATATATATATATAGGATGGGGTCCACCTCTGGTGTAAATTGTGGGACCCATAGCCTCGGAGAAGTGGATAAAAAGGCTTCAAGGAAGAATATTTGGATTTCTTCCTGAAGCCATTTGAATATTCCACTTCCCCTACCACCCCATCTTTTGAACTATATATATATATATATATATATATATATATATATATATATATATATATATATATATATATATATATATATATTTAACAAGTAGGCCATCTCCCACCGAGGCAGGGTGACCCAAAAAGAAAGAAAATCCCCAAAAAGAAAATACTTTCATCATTCAACACTTTCACCTTACACATAATCATTGTTTTTGCAGATGTGCTCAAAGTACAACAGTTTAGAAGCATACACGTATAAAGATACACAATATATCCCTCCAAACTGCCAATATCCGAAACCCCTCCTTTAGAGTGCAGGCATTGTACTTCCCATTTCCAGAACTCAAGTCCCGCAATATAAAAATAACCGGTTTCCCCGAATTCCTTTACTAAATATTATCCTGCTCACACTCCAACAGCTCGTCAGGTCCCAAATACCATTTGTCTCCATTCACTCCTATCTAACACACTTATACACGCTTGCTGGAAGTCCAAGCCCCTCGCCCACAAAACCTTCTTTATCCCTGTCCCTCCAACCTTCTCGAGGACGACCCCTACCCCTCCTCCCTTCCCCTTCAGATGTATACGCTGTCCATGTCATTCTACTTTGATCCATTCTCTCTAAATGACCAAACCACCTCAACAACCCCTCTTCAGCCCTCTGACTAATACTTTTATTAACTTCACACCTAGTTTCCACACTCCAAATTTTCTGCATAATATTTACACCATACATTGTCCTTAGACAGGACATCTCCACTGCCTCCAACCGCCTCCTCGCTGCAGCATTTACAACCCAAGCTTCCCACCCATATAAGAGTGTTGGCACTACTATATTTTCATACATTCCCTTCTTTGCCTCCATAGATAACGTTTTTAGTCTCCACATATACCTCAACGCACCACTCGCCTTTTTTCCTTAATCAATTCTATGATTAACCTCATCCTTCATAAACCCATCCACTGACACGTCAACTCCCAAATATCTGAAAACATTCACTTCTTCTATACTCCTCCCCAATTTGATACCCAATTTTTCTTTATCTAAATCATTTGATACTCTCATCACCTTACTATTTTCTATGTTCACTTTCAACTTTCTACCTTTACACACACTCCCAAACTCGTCCACTAACCTTCGCAATTTTTCTTTAGGATCTCCCATAAGCACAGTATCATCAGCAAAATGTAGCTCTCTGAACTCTCATTTTGTATTTGATTCCCCATAATTTAATCCAACCCCTCTTCCGAACACCCTAGCATTTACTTCTTTTACAGCCCCATCTATAAATATATTAAACAACCATGGTAACGTTACACATCCCTGTCTAAGACCTACTTTTACCGGGAAGTATTCTCCCTCTCTTCTACACACCCTAACCTGAGCCTCACTATCCTCATAAAACTCTTTACAGCATTTAGTTACCACCTATTCCATATACTTGCAACATCTGCCACACTGCTCCCCTATCCACTCTATCATATGCCTTTTCTAAATCCATAAATGCAATAAAAGCTTCCCTACCTTTATCTAAATACTGTTCACATATATGCTTCAATGTAAACACTTGATCTACACATCATCTACCCAATCTAAAGCCTCCTTGCTCATCTGCAATCCTACATTCTGTCTTACCTCTAATTCTCTACTTGCATTTAGGCCACACTGCACATGTATATACACACATATAAATGTATATACACACCCATCTGGGCCTTTTCTATATTCTTAATAGTTCTTTTTCTGTTTTATTTCTTCTTATCTCTTTCGGGAAGTGGAAAAGAATTCTTCTACTATATGCCTTGCGTGTCGTAAGATGTGTATGAAATGCATGGAGCAAGGGGCTAGTAACCTCTTCTCCTGTAAAAAATAATTTAAAGATAAGTTTCCTTTTTTTTTAGGTCGACCTACCTCGGTGGGATGCGTCCGATGTTATTTTATTATTTTTATTATCACACCGGCCGATTCCCACCAAGGCAGGGTGGCCCGAAAAAGAAAAACTTTCACCATCATTCACTCCATCACTGTCTTGCCAGAAGGGTGCTTTACACTACAGTTTTTAAACTGCAACATTAACACCCCTCCTTCAGAGTGCAGGCACTGTACTTCCCATCTCCAGGACTCAAGTCCGGCCTGCCGGTTTCCCTGAATCCCTTCATAAATGTTACTTTGCTCACACTCCAACAGCACGTCAAGTATTAAAAACCATTTGTCTCCATTCACTCCTATCAAACACGCTCACGCATGCCTGCTGGAAGTCCAAGCCCCTCGCACACAAAACCTCCTTTACCCCCTCCCTCCAATCCTTCCTAGGCCGACCCCTACCCCGCCTTCCTTCCACTACAGACTGATACACTCTTGAAGTCATTCTGTTTCGCTCCATTCTCTCTACATGTCCGAACCACCTCAACAACCCTTCCTCAGCCCTCTGGACAACAGTTTTGGTAATCCCGCACCTCCTCCTAACTTCCAAACTACGAATTCTCTGCATTATATTCACACCACACATTGCCCTCAGACATGACATCTCCACTGCCTCCAGCCTTCTCCTCGCTGCAACATTTATCACCCACGCTTCACACCCATATAAGAGCGTTGGTAAAACTATACTCTCATACATTCCCCTCTTTGCCTCCAAGGACAAAGTTCTTTGTCTCCACAGACTCCTAAGTGCACCACTCACTCTTTTTCCCTCATCAATTCTATGATTCACCTCATCTTTCATAGACCCATCCGCTGACACGTCCACTCCCAAATATCTGAATACGTTCACCTCCTCCATACTCTCTCCCTCCAATCTGATATTCAATCTTTCATCACCTAATCTTTTTGTTATCCTCATAACCTTACTCTTTCCTGTATTCACCTTTAATTTTCTTCTTTTGCACACCCTACCAAATTCATCCACCAATCTCTGCAACTTCTCTTCAGAATCTCCCAAGAGCACAGTGTCATCAGCAAAGAGCAGCTGTGACAACTCCCACTTTGTGTGTGATTCTTTATCTTTTAACTCCACGCCTCTTGCCAAGACTCTCGCATTTACTTCTCTTACAACCCCATCTATAAATATATTAAACAACCACGGTGACATCACACATCCTTGTCTAAGGCCTACTTTTACTGGGAAAAAATTTCCCTCTTTCCTACATACTCTAACTTGAGCCTCACTATCCTCGTAAAAACTCTTCACTGCTTTCAGTAACCTACCTCCTACACCATACACTTGCAACATCTGCCACATTGCCCCCCTATCCACCCTGTCATACGCCTTTTCCAAATCCATAAATGCCACAAAGACCTCTTTAGCCTTATCTAAATACTGTTCACTTATATGTTTCACTGTAAACACCTGGTCCACACACCCCCTACCTTTCCTAAAGCCTCCTTGTTCATCTGCTATCCTATTCTCCGTCTTACTCTTAATTCTTTCAATTATAACTCTACCATACACTTTACCAGGTACACTCAACAGACTTATCCCCCTATAATTTTTGCACTCTCTTTTATCCCCTTTGCCTTTATACAAAGGAACTATGCATGCTCTCTGCCAATCCCTAGGTACCTTACCCTCTTCCATACATTTATTAAATAATTGCACCAACCCCTCCAAAACTATATCCCCACCTGCTTTTAACATTTCTATCTTTATCCCATCAATCCCGGCTGCCTTACCCCCTTTCATTTTACCTACTGCCTCACGAACTTCCCCCACACTCACAACTGGCTCTTCCTCACTCCTACAAGATGTTATTCCTCCTTGCCCTATACACGAAATCACAGCTTCCCTATCTTCATCAACATTTAACAATTCCTCAAAATATTCCTTCCATCTTCCCAATACCTCTAACTCTCCATTTAATAACTCTCCTCTCCTATTTTTAACTGACAAATCCATTTGTTCTCTAGGCTTTCTTAACTTGTTAATCTCACTCCAAAACTTTTTCTTATTTTCAACAAAATTTGTTGATAACATCTCACCCACTCTCTCATTTGCTCTCTTTTTACATTGCTTCACCACTCTCTTAACTTCTCTCTTTTTCTCCATATACTCTTCCCTCCTTGCATCACTTCTACTTTGTAAAAACTTCTCATATGCTAACTTTTTCTCCCTTACTACTCTCTTTACATCATCATTCCACCAATCGCTCCTCTTCCCTCCTGCACCCACTTTCCTGTAACCACAAACTTCTGCTGAACACTCTAACACTACATTTTTAAACCTACCCCATACCTCTTCGACCCCATTGCCTATGCTCTCATTAGCCCATCTATCCTCCAATAGCTGTTTATATCTTACCCTAACTGCCTCCTCTTTTAGTTTATAAACCTTCACCTCTCTCTTCCCTGATGCTTCTATTCTCCTTGTATCCCATCTACCTTTTACTCTCAGTGTAGCTACAACTAGAAAGTGATCTGATATATCTGTGGCCCCTCTATAAACATGTACATCCTGAAGTCTACTCAACAGTCTTTTATCTACCAATACATAATCCAACAAACTACTGTCATTTCGCCCTACATCATATCGTGTATACTTATTTATCCTCTTTTTCTTAAAATATGTATTACCTATAACTAAACCCCTTTCTATACAAAGTTCAATCAAAGGGCTCCCATTATCATTTACACCTGGCACCCCAAACTTACCTACCACACCCTCTCTAAAAGTTTCTCCTACTTTAGCATTCAAGTCCCCTACCACAATTACTCTCTCACTTGGTTCAAAGGCTCCTATACATTCACTTAACATCTCCCAAAATCTCTCTCTCTCCTCTGCATTCCTCTCTTCTCCAGGTGCATACACGCTTATTATGACCCACTTCTCGCATCCAACCTTTACTTTAATCCACATAATTCTAGAATTTACACATTCATATTCTCTTTTCTCCTTCCATAACTGATCATTTAACATTACTGCTACCCCTTCCTTTGCTCTAACTCTCTCAGATACTCCAGATTTAATCCCATTTATTTCCCCCCACTGAAACTCTCCTACCCCCTTCAGCTTTGTTTCGCTTAGGGCCAGGACATCCAACTTCTTTTCATTCATAACATCAGCAATCATCTGTTTCTTGTCATCCGCACTACATCCACGCACATTTAAGCAACCCAGTTTTATAAAGTTTTTCTTCTTCTCTTTTTTAGTAATTGCATACAGGAGAAGGGGTTACTAGCCCATTGCTCCCGGCATTTTAGTCGCCTCATACGACACGCATGGCTTACGGAGGAAAGATTCTTTTCCACTTCCCCATGGACAATAGAAGAAATAAAAAAGAACAAGAGCTATTTAGAAAAAGGAGAAAAACCTAGATGTATGTATATATATATATGCATGTGCGTGTCTGTGAAGTGTGACCAAAGTGTAAGTAGGAGTAGCAAGATATCCCTGTTATCTTAGCGTGTTTATGAGACAGAAAAAGAAACCAGCAATCCTACCATCATGCAAAACAGTTACAGGTTTTTGTTTCACAGTCATCTGGCAGGACGGTAGTACTTCCCTGGGTGGTTGCTGTCTACCAACCTACTACCTAGGCGTCCGATGTGTTCAGAAAAAATAAGTTTGACATGAAATGTTATATCTTCTAATATGTTATGCAATGTTAGGTTAAATTAAGTTAGTTTTCGTTTCATTACAACTATGTATATTAACCAACATAATTTGCTAGCACAGAGGTAAGAAGAGGGTGAATATAGAGAATATAGAATATATAAGATGAGCAAGACGGAGCATAAATCAGGGGTTGACTTCATAATCCTTCTTTGGGCCATTTTAGTGAGGGGGGGGGGCGTAGAGAGATTTTTACGAGCCAGGGGCATCACATGCTTGTACGAGCGTGTTAAATCAGAGGTGAGGCAAGTGGTCTTTGTGGCGTGAGATTTTGATAGTGTGAACTAGTTAACATCTCTGAATGGACTTTGGGAAACTGACTAGTCACTCTTAAGTCCTGGTGTCTGGGACTACAGTGCCTGCATACTGATGTTGTAATTAGGAGGGTCATTTGAATAGTGATGTTAGACGTATTCTGGAAAGACAGCTAGTGAATGAATGATGAGTATATCTATCCTGGAGAAATAGGAGTCGTGTTTAAAATATAATATAAAAATAATAATAATTAATCATCATATATACTCGACGATAACTATAAAAGTCTGGTGGTTTGTTTGGCAGGACAAAGCATAAGCTGGATTTTGTTAACGCATTTTTACATGCACTATAACAAATCTGGTGGATGGGTTTGACTAACACTGGCATGAAACAGAGGTTATTTGACTTTTAGTACAGATCGCTCGATGGTTTCCCTGTTTTTTGTACATGCTTCAGAAGTTTTTATCGTCTTAGTATAGAATTGCATTTATTGGTGTTATGGTATTATTACAAACTGAAATTACTGACAGTTTGATTAAAACTAGGTCAACCACTGAGTGCGCATCAAGGACTGGTCTAGCCAATACTGTTGCTCCCGGAGTTGTAAGTTGCTGGTTAGTTGATATTTGTGATTATTATTGTAACACTGATCTGACTCCAGGAATACTAGTCATATATTTTTCTGTCTGTAAGTAGCTGGAGAAAGCAGTCCTAGGAATCAGCTGATAGCCATTGGTCAGTCTTTAGACAGAATGAAAACGTGAGAAACAGCAGAATATCCATGCTAGGACACCTGGGTTCCACAGGTCTACGAAGACTGATATTAATCGGAGCTCCTGGTATTTGGCCATCGTCTTCGCTTCTTCAGGTCATGGCCAGCACGTGTCGAGGAGGCACACAGCACTACTTAACAGCAGGCAACCATTGGTGACTAATGAAGTGTTAAAGGATGTTTCAGGGTAACTTGCACTGCATGCGATTGCAGCACTGATGACTGTTGAAGCATTATACGAGCATGTTCTAGAGGCATTGTGACAATATTGTGTTGCAAGCAATTGAAACAATAATGAACAGCGACGTTTTGGGTGGTGCTGCAGAGTTACAATGGTAATTAGCGATGTGTTGCTGGCGTTTGCACTGGTGGTGACTTGTGAAATATTGAATCATGCACTGATAGTGACGGTGCTGTAATAAATAATACTAGTAATACAGTGATAACTAGGGAAAGTGTTGTGAGAAATTGCACCTGCAATGCAGTGATAAATAACGACAGTTGTGTGAGAAATTACACCGAGAATACAGTGATGACTAGCGACACAGGTGAAAGTTATGAATGATATTAACTCTCACAGGGCAAGGACTGGTGGCA
>NW_027197653.1:45000-57273 GCF_038502225.1 Cherax quadricarinatus | reverse complement strand
ATGCATGTTTATATACCCAAATATCTGGACCTCCATAAGACAATCAAAAACAAAACTAAGAAAACTAGGGACTCAAGAATACAACGAGTCTTTACACAAAGGAAGCATCAAAAACATAAATATGTAAAGGCACCCCAGTCATTTTGTACACAAAAGGTACAATAAGTAACCCTAACCCCTGAATCTACAACCACACATCCATAACAACTAAAAAACATTCATGCCCAAACTCATATTCACGCAACTCACATCCTTCCCCCCAAGAGACGAGCCAGCTATTGCCCACTGACCTACACGACAACTTATTCGGCATGCCCGTATATTTATCACAGATTCACAAGGGTTTCAAGAGTGAGCCTTTTATAACCGTCCGAAAAACCCTTATCCCACCTCCTCCCATACAATTCCCTATTCCTACACATTGTACGATAAAACGTTATTGCAAGGACACGCCTTCTCACCTCACTGACCCCTTTTCCCCGCATTACCCACGAAATATAAATGTAATCCACGATAATATAATCTAAAGCCCGTTCAACGTCCTGGTCTAATCCACCGATGTCGAGACTTAACGCACGCAGGACCTGCACTCCTCTGCCTCCCACCCTCTGTACCACCCTACCCAACCAACTCCTGACATCTTCTAAACCTTCGCAAAAATAGACAACGTGAAAAGCCGTGTCTTCCCCACCACAAAACCCACACCCGCCTCCCTCCACGACTCTTCTGGATCGTAGTATTGCCCCTGACGGCAATATACCATGTAAAAAACGAAACATGACTTCACGCACCCTAGGCCGTAATTTCAACTTGCTAAATCGGAGCCATATATTTTCCCACGAGTACATGGGGAACAAACCTTCTGGAGCTGCGCACGTACCCCCTAGTAACCTACTTAAAACCCTTATGCGAATGTTCCTCCGTTCCTTTACCATCAACAAAGCTCTTAGTACAATTTCACATTCCCTTAACTCCATTCCCCTATACTACTTTTTCACCCTCGTATATACTTGGTCCATATTTCCCGCAATCACACCCACACGCCAAACCTCCCACTTTAGAAAAACACATTTCACCCTACGCTTTAAGTCCAACAATCCCAAACCTCCTCGACGTACAGGTAACATAACAACCTCACGTTTTAACCAATCACACCTCGATCCCCACAGAAAGGTAAATACTCTTCTCAATATTCCATTGATCGCTGTTCCTGTAATTGGGAATACAGCCGCAACGTGCCACACCTTACTATACAATAAAACGTTAACAACGATCACACGTTGGGCCAGAGTGAGATGTTGGGGCCTCAAAACACCCAGACGACCAATGACCTTTTCCAACGTCCTTACTGAATTTTCCTCCCGCGCCACATCCAAATCGTCTCTATAAATAATACCACAAATCTTTAATGACATCGCAGTTGTGTTAACCACGTTACAGCTCACCATTCCACCCCCTTTCCAGGTACCCAACCCCATGATCATCGACTTTTCACTATTTACCTTCATACCCGTGGCACGTTCAAACACACGCACATCTTCCAACCCTTTCATAGACATTCGTTCACACACCAAAACAGTCGTATCATCCACATAACCTATTAATGCCGGCCAACAATCCCCTTCCCCTACCCCACCCCCACCCCGGGAACTAACTGTGCTCTCAACCATCCTGTAAAAGGGATCCTGAAAACACGCAAATAAGATCTGTGACATAGGGCACCCTTGTCTTAAACCTCTACCCATCTCAAAGTCCGTCCCCATACACCCATTTATTTGTACCCTCATTACACAAATAACCCGCACATAAAAGAGAGAAGCTTACGACGACGTTTCGGTCCGACTTGGACCAGTGACTTTGTCAATGGTCCAAATCGGACCGAAACGTCGTCGTAAGCTTCTCTCTTTTATGTGCGGGTTATTTGTGTATTGTTCCAGTCACGGTATTGTGCCTTTTTGTTATTTATTGTACCCTCATCCTTGCCCCCTTATACAGCATGTTTACCCACCCAACTATTTCTTCTCCATAACCCTGTCTCCGAAGAATACTCTGCAGTGCACCCCTTTCCACTCTATCATTGTACATGTACTTGTAGAAATCGCTATTATTGTTATTATTATTGTTATTATTATTGTTATTACTATTACTACAATATGTGTGCCGTGGAACTTTTCTGTTCATTAAACCATACCACGGGTGGGGTTGGAACCCGCGATCAGAGTCATAAAACTCCAGACCGATGCGTTAGCCACTTGCATTTGTATTCACAGTGGTGCCTATGCTAACCTTCCTATGCTGTATAAATATTCCTAGTTGAATTAATCTTAATGTAGCCAGCTGGACCAGTGGCCTATGTGTCGGTTTGGACTTTTATGACTGTATGTAAAGTAAAAGGACACAAGTGAAACTAATGTGACATTTTTATTGTGGCAACGTTTCGCTCTCCAGGAGCTTTATTACACGTCTTTATTACCAACTTTATTACACGAGTTTTATGACTCTCTCATCTCGGATTCTATTCCCACCCGTGGTATGGTTTGTTTGCAATCGTGTCATTACGATTTCGTGAGTCGAATTCGTGAAGAGGACCGTTAGTGTACAGCAATATTCTAGCGAGAACAAGAGATTTGAAGAGAATCATCATGGACTTGGCATCACTAGTTGTGAAGGTTCTCATTATCCACCATATCCTTTTTATAACAGATCTGTTATATACATTGTTGTGATCCTTGGAAGTGAGATCCTCTGACATTATCACTCCCAGGTCCTTCACATTAGGTCTTCGCTCTCTTGTGTGATTGGAATTTGTTTTATACTCCGATACAGTTTTAATTTCTTCGAGCTTTTCATATCGCAGTAGTTAAAATTTCTCTTCATTGAACTTCATATTGTTTTCCGCGGCGCATTTAAAGATTAGGTTGATGTCCGCTTGGAGTCTTCCAGTGTTTTCGATGGATGGGAGTGATCCCAAATGCCATAAGTTTTGAGGAAGGTATTAACAAAATTGTGTATGCTCTCCTCAAAATGCCTTTCCATGATATGTTACATACGAAATAATACTTCTAATAGACTTCTATCACTGCTAATAGACTTAGAATATTTAGTGAAAACATCATACGTTCGTATTCATTTGTATGAAATATGCTTAGCCTTCGTGTGAAAGATAAAAAACACATTACCTTGAAAGAAACATTCTTCCGATGATATACTTAAAAAAGCACTAGTTTTGATGTAGACAAATATTATGAATAATGAGTTAGGATGGACCTGGAGCACTAATCTATCTTAATATAGTTTAAACCCTTCCATGAAGATCAAATAATTAATCCGTGTTCAAAATAAATTTTACTAGTCCTACAGTGGCCATATTGACTCAGTATGAAATGAAATTACGTCAGTGTTGTATGAGAATAACTAAATTCATTATTTTATAGGGAAAAACTTATTTTCATGACAAATTTTAATTGTGCATTGCTGAAATGCTGAAAAAAATATGGCCAATCTGACTTAAAGCGATTAGTGAAATTGAAAGAAATTCGAAATATTTCTTTTCATATGCCAAAAACAAGGCAAATACCACATCTAGTATCGGGCGCTTACTCAGACAGGATGGGACCTACACAGACGACAAGGAAATGAGTTAAATATTGAAATCCCAGTAAGACACTGTGTTTAGTGAGCCACTAATCAATCTGAAGATAGACAATCCAAGTGATTTCTTCATGAGCCTCAAAACTCCATCAATGTATGCCAGATTTCCGACATTATCCTAACTCCGATAGACTTTGAAAAAGCCATTGACACCATGCCCATGCACTCAGCTCCAGGCCTAGATTCGTGGAACTCTATGTTCATTAAGAGCTGCAAGAAATCCCTCTCACGTGCCCTAAATACACTATGGAGAAGGAGCTTGGACATGGGTGAAATTCCACAATCACTTAAAACAACGGATATAGCCCCACTCCATAAAGATGGCAGCAAAGCATTAGCTAAGAACTATAGACCAATAGCTCTAACGTCCCACATTATAAAAATCTTTGAAAGAGTGCTAAGAAGCATGATTGCAAACCGCCTGGATTCCCAAAAACTGAACAATCCAGGGCAACATGGGTTCAGGGAAGATCGCTCCTGCCTCTCGCAACTACTGGATCACTATGATATGGTCTTGGATGCACTGGAAGAAAAACAGAATGCAGATGTAATATACAAAGACTTTGCAAACGCGTTTGACAAGTGCGATCATGGCGTAATAGCGCACAAAATACGTGCTAAAGAAATAACTGGCAAAGTGGGGAGATGGATCTTCAACTTCCTAATCAATCGAACACAAGAGAAGTGATCAACAGGGTTAAATCGGAAGCTGCCATAGTGAAAAGCTCTGTTCCACAAGGCACAGTACTCGCCCCCATCCTGTTCCACATCCTCGTATCAGACATAAACAGAGATGCAATCCACAGCACCGTGTCATCCTTTGCAGACGATGCTAGGATCTGCACGAGACTATCATCTCTTGAGGACACGGTCAACCTCCAAGAAGATATAAACCAAGTTTTCCAATGGGCAACGGAAAACAATATGATGTTCAATGAGGACAAATTCCAACTACTCCATTATGGAAAACTGGAGGAGATAATAACTAAAACAGAATATACTACAAACACTGGCCATACAATAGAACGGAAAAATAATGCAAGGGACCTGGGAGTGGTAATGTCTGAGGATCTCACTTTCAAGGATCACAACAGTGCTACGATCACAACTGCAAAGAAAATGACAGGATGGATAATGAGAACGTTCAAAACGAGAGATGCCAAGCCAATGATGATCCTTTTCAAATCACTTGTTCTCTCTAGGCTGGAATACTGCTGTACATTAACATCTCCGTTCAAAGCAGGTGAAATTGCAGATCTAGAGAGTGTACAGAGAACCTTTACTGCATGTATAAGTACTATCAAGCACCTCAACTATTGGGAAGGCTTGGAAGCACTTGTACTCGCTGGAACGCAGAAGAAAGAGATATATCATAATCTACACTTGGAAAATCGTGTAAGGAATGGTCCCGAATCTGCACACAGAAATAACTCCCTACGAAAGTAAAAGACTGGGCAGGCGATGCAAAATACCCCGAATTAAAAGTATGGGCGCCATTGGTACACTAAGAGAAAACATCATAAGTGTCCGGGGTCCAAGACTGTTCAACAGCCTTCCACCAAACATAAGGGAAATTACCAATAGGCCCCTGGCTGCCTTCAAGAGGAAGCTGGACAGATACCTGAAGTCAGTGCCGGATCAGCCGGGTGTGGTTCGTACGTTGGACTACGTGCGGTCAGCAGTAAGAGTCCCGTTGATCCCCGGAATACTCTCCAGGTAGAGGGAGATAGAGGGGGAGAGAGAGAGAGGGAGAGGGAGAGAGAGGGAGGGAGAGAGAGAGGTAGAGAGAGAGAGGTAGAGGGAGAGAGAGAGGTAGAGGGAGAGAGAGAGGTAGAGGGAGAGAGAGAGGTAGAGGGAGAGAGAGATGTAGAGGGAGAGAGAGAGGTACAGAGAGAAAGGTACAGAGAGGTACAGAGGTACAGACAGAGAGAGGTAGAGAGAGGTAGAGAGAGAGAGGTAGAGAGAGGTACAGAGGTAGAAGAGAGGTAGAGAGAGGTAGAGAGAGAGAGGTAGAGAGAGAGGTAGAGAGAGAGAGGGGCATGGAGGCATATTCAACTTCTGGAAATATGGTCATATAGTGAGTGATAAGGGTACAATGATCTTAAATTGTTGAATATAAGAATCTTGAAAAAATACAGAGGATAGTGCATGGTAGATGATGTAATATATGGATATGATGTATCATGAATCAGTAGCAAGTTATTGCCAGATAAGTGGAAGTTAAGCAGATGAGTATAAATACTCCTAGAAATTGCAGTATAACAAAAATAAGAATGAGTAGTCAATATAAGGCTGCGGAAGATCGTAGTAAAATGAACATATATACAAAACTAGGAGGGGGTTTTAACCGAGTACATCGTGTAGCCAATATCCATTCTGCGTGAGGATAAGTTGGAATAATTAAGACAGTTATATCCCTCGAGTATATGAAGTTTAAGTAGTAAAAATAAATGGGATAAATCTGTCCTAACTTAAAGTTACCGGAAGTGTGAGGTGACTCCTTACACCCCCCACACCACCTGGGCCACAACCATAGCTATCAATAGTTGAAAATGTGACCTAGTATATTATAAAGTATAAAAGACGGAGGAGCACAATGAAAATATCCAGAAAAAGATCTGTGGTTATGTGAGAGAAACGTGGGAAGAAGCATAAGGGAAAGTTGAAATAATGGTGAAGACAGTCGCTCACTATAAGACAGAAGAGATGGAAAAAAAGGCACAAGACATTAAGAAAATGGAAAGATGGATTATGCGTCTATAACAGGAAAACGAGAAACGGAACACCCGGGAAAAATATACATCACGGGTTATACCAGGAACTACATCACCAGAGGTACTAACAAAATACACATCAAGCCAAAACATTCCAAAAGGTAAATCTTGCTTCCTTTTTACAAACATTTAGGGTGTGAAATCAAACAACTAAGAAAGTTATGTCAGTTGTACAGAAACACATACAAAGGATGTTTTGAACGGTGAGATAATAAAAAACTATAACATGTATAGATGTGACAGATCTAATTGATTACAGGGAGCAGTAGAACTACGTGAAAGATATTTTTTGTTGCTTAGAACTGCTGTATTCATTGTATGATACAGTAGATGTTTTGCGTATTAAAGTTGAACATAGAAATCTGGTAATTATGTTAGTATATGAACCACCGTCGGCAGCGGTAGAGGAACTCACAGATCAGATAGATAGCTGTCTTAAAACGCTGGAAAATGCCACACTAAATATTGTTCTCCTCGGAGATTCCAACCTCTCAAAAGTAAAATGGAAGATGGCTCAACACAACGTTATACCAGAAACAGTTCCTGGAATCACCCTGGTTCAACAGGTTCATGCCAGGGAATTAATGAGGCTTTGTAAAAAGTTCCAATGGAACCACCATAAAACTAATCCAAGTAGAGATGAAAATAAACTGAATTTGATATTCACAAAGAACGAGGAACTAATCAAACACGAAACAAAATAATATACCCTGATACAAGTGTATAATTGACAACCAGCACGGTTTCAGGGAAGGAAAATCCTGTGTCACAAACCTACTAGAGTTTTATGACAAGGTGACAGAAGTAAGACAAGAGAGAGAGGGGTGGATCGACTGCATTTTTTTGCACTGCAAGAAGGCCTTCGACACAGTTCCTCACAAGAGGTTACTGCAAAAGCTAGAGGATCAGGCACACATAACAGGAGAGGCACTGCAATGGATCAGAGAATACCTGACAGGGAGGCAACAACGAGTCATGGTACGTGACGAGGTGTCAGAGTGGGAGCCTGTGACAAGCGGGGTTCCACAGGGGTCAGTCCTAGGACCTGTGGTGTTCTTGGTATATGTGAACGACATAACGGAAGGGATAGACTCAGAAGTGTCCTTGTTCGCAGATGATGTGAAGTTAATGAGAAGAATCAAATCGGATGAGGATCAGGCAGGACTACAAAGAGACCTGGACAGGCTACAAGCTTGGTCCAGCAACTGACTTTTTGAGTTTAACCCTGCCAAATGCAAAGTCATGAAGTTTGGGGAAGGGCAAAGAAGACCGCAGACACAATATAGTTTAGATGGCCAAAGACTGCAAACCTCACTCAAGGAAAAAGATCTGGGGGTGAGTATAACACCAAGCATATCTCCTGAGGCGCACATCAATCAGATAACTGCTGCAGCATACGGGCGCCTGGCAAACCAAAGGATAGCGTTCCGATACCTCAGTAAGGATTCGTTCAAGACTCTGTATACCATTTACGTCAGGCCCATACTGGAGTATGCAGCACCAGTTTGGAATCCACACCTAGTCAAGCACGTCAAGAAATTAAAGAAAGTGCAAAGGTTTGCAACAAGACTAGTCCCAGAGCTACGGGGAATGTCCTACGAAGAAAGGTTGAGGGAAATCGGCCTGACGACACTGGAGGACAGGAGGGTCAGGGGAGACATGATAACGACATATAAAATACTGCGCGGAATAGACAAGTTGGACAAAGACGGGATGTTCCAGAGAAGGGACATAGACACACGTGGTCACAATTGGAAGTTGAAGACTCAGATGAATCAAAGGGATGTTAGGAAGTATTTCTTCAGTCATAGAGTAGTCAGGCCGTGGAATAGCCTAGAAAGTGACGTAGTGGAGGCGGGAACCATACATAGTTTTAAGGCGAGGTATGATAAAGCTCATGAGGCAGGGAGAGAGAGGACCTAGTAGCAATCAGCGAAGAGGCGGGACCAGGAGCTATGAATCGAGCCCTGCAGCCACAAATAGGTGAGTACGCACACGCACATATGTATACACACACACAC
The DNA here is from genome assembly GCF_038502225.1 of Cherax quadricarinatus. Classification (NCBI taxonomy): domain Eukaryota; kingdom Metazoa; phylum Arthropoda; class Malacostraca; order Decapoda; family Parastacidae; genus Cherax; species Cherax quadricarinatus. The sequence continues at coordinate 48,827 of NW_027197653.1, read as the reverse complement.
ACACACAAAGGAGTTGAGTACCGCCCCCTGCAACCACAATTAGGAGAGTATACACACACACACACACACACACACACACACACACACACTCATTAACACTGCAGTATGCAGCACCATTTTGGAACCCACACCTGCAAAGGTGTGTTGCTCAGGTTTGCAACAAGGTTAGTTCCGAAGCTCAGTGAAATGTCCTACGAAGAAATGTTGAGGGAAATCGGCTTGACGACACTGGACGACAGTAGGGTCAGGGAAGACATGATAACGACGTACCAAATACTGCGGGGAATAGATAAGGTGGACAGAGACAGCAGGATGTTCCAGAGATGGGACACTGAAACAAGGGGTCACAACTGGAAGCTGAAGACTCAGATGAGTCACAGGGATGTTAGGAAGTATTTAAGTATTTCTTCAGTCATAGAGTCATCAGGAAGTGGAATAGTCTAGCAAGTTATGGAGTGGAGGCAGGAACCATACATAGCTTTAAGACGAGGTATGACAAAGATCAGGGAGCAGAGAGAGAGAGAGAGGACCTAGTAGCGATCAGTGAAGAGGCGGTGCCAGGAGCTAAGCCTCGACTCCTGCAACCACAATTGAGTACACACACACACACACACACACACACACACACACACACACACACACACACACACACACACACACACACACACACACACACACACGCACAAACACACACACACAGACACACAAACACGCACACACACAGACAAACACGCACAAACACACACACAAACACACACACAGACAAACACGCACAAACACAGTCAAACATGCACAAACACACACACTAGCAATATCGCAGTCTAAACCACTTTACCATTTTTTCGAGAACTGGACCCAAAACTCTCCCTCTCCTCGCCACCGAAAAAATGAGGCTCCTACGAAAGATCCACTTCCGGGCCCGAGCCAGCCATTAAATTTAACATTAATTAAAACTCTGCTCCAGGTATATATTGGTCTTCACCCTGGGCAATACCAGCAGCCTATTCACGGCCTGGTTTTCAATCTAACTCAGAGGGTCAGCTATAAAAACACACGTACACACACAGACGCACAGACGGACACACACACACACACACACACACGACGGAAAGGATTGTCAGGGGTATCCCACTTGGCACACGATATAAAACTAATGAAGATACAAGGGGACGAGGATCGGATAAGCCTACAAGAAGAACTGGACAGGTTGCAAGTCTGCTCCGACAAATGGCTCCTGGAGTTTAACCGCAGCAATTGCAAAGTTACGAAGCTTGGGGAAGGACAAAAAAGACCGCAGACGGGGTGCAGCCTAAGATTATTTCTATTATATATTACAACTATGATTTAATGATTTTGCCATTTGCACATAAACACTTTCGTTCTTTGTAAGTGGTTAAATACGTCTACTTTGTCACTCATGAGAAATTTACAACTGATTTTTTGCAGACATTACTTGAATATTGTTACATTCTCATGTTTAATTGTGTTTCTTCCAACAGGAACTTCTAACAGCCTAACTAGGCTGTTAGGCTATAGTTACACTTTTACCTTCTCACTCACACAATTCGAAAACAAGCTTATTGAACAGCTTAAATTATCGCTGATGTCAAAATGTCTGTCCTTCAAGTGCACATAATTACTGTTCATATCAATTTTTGTAATATGTGGGTATTAACATATTCCAGATGGAGTCTTGTTGCAATTACCCTTATTTCTTACATTTAAGAAGCTGGGTTCTTTATTAAAAGGTCTTCTGATATTAATCTTATTATTCTATTTATCTCCACATATCTCAAATATGTGCGGAACTCCCTTTGTAAGCTCCTAAATAATTTTGTGATAACGTCTGTCTTCGGACAGCATATTCATATCTTCCCGCGAGTCTTGTTTGTCACTCTACAAAATTCCGTGTTTTGGATTTTCATCAGAGTCGCCGAGCATTACTATGTCACCATCTCCAAACTTTACATCGTCCAACACATCAAGTTTGATGCTGATTACTCCATAATTAGCAATTAGTTTTAAGAAACCATACCACGAGCGGGGTTAGAACCCCGCGATCAGAAAGTCTTAAAACTCCAGACAGACGCGTAGCGTCTGTCTGGAGTTTTAAGGTCTGGGTCTGGAGTCAATTAGTTTTAAGGTAAGTGTGGGACCATTCCATCCTGAAATACATTAGGCACTATATCTTCATGAAAATTTACCCTCGTTACTCTGCCATCAAGATTGACGAGCATACTCTCCACCATCGACTGGACTGTAATTGTCAAGTGATAGCGGATGCAGCCATGGAATGACCGTCGTCACCGTGCTGATACATAAATCATCCACTGATTAACTCAGCGATGAAACTGAAGAGACATGGTCCTCTCTCCCCAACATGAGGAAAACTTGAGACAAATAGCGGACAAAGTGACACTCACAGACTAGGCATCAAAAGCTCATATCAGGTGTTAGTATGTGAAACAGACGTATAAGGAATATTATTTAAAGTCTTATAACAAGTCTTCAATACACTGTCTTCTATCAACAGTCTTCGATCAACAATTTTCTTCTGAAACTCGTCTTCCAGCTCGTCTGCCAGCTCGTCTTCCAGCTCGTCTTCCAGCTTTATTCCAACAGAATCCAAACTACAATCGAATACCAAGAGATTTCTGACGAGATCATTTTAAGAGAAGAATTCAACCATTATTCATCAACCAAAAATTCTAATGAATCAGTCTTCTACAAGCAGAATCTTACCGCCATAACCCTACCAGCCGAAACCTGTCAACGGAACCCTACCAGCAGACACCTGTCAACGGAACCCTACCAGTAGACACCTGTCAACGGAACCCTACCACACAGACACCTGTCAACGGAACCCTGCCAGCAGACACCTGTCAATGGAACCCTACCAGCCGAAACCTGCCAACGGACCCCTACCAGCAGGCACCTGTCAGCGGAGCCCTATCAGCCGAAACCTATCAACGGAACCCTACCTCCGCACCTGTCAACGGAACCCTACCAGCCAACACCTGTCAACGGAACTCTACCAGCCGACACCTGTAAACAGAGCCCTACCAACAGGAATCTAGCAACTGAACCCTACCAACCGACATCTGTCAGTAAAATCCTACCAACATAATACTCCACACAGAATAAACAAACGGAACTAAACAGAGCCATATAAATAAATCAATAAGTATCCTTTGACCAGAAAGAAGTCAAGAGATAAGTATAAACGGAATGTAACCAACAGTCTTCTCCCTGAAGATACCGACGAAAGAGAAGCCCTTGAATACAACCCTGACAACAATCCTTCCAAATGAATTATGCAACAAAACTGTGCTAACACACCTACAAATGTAACCATAAACCGGAATAAATTCAAGAGACCTCTCGCAAGAAGAATCCTTCAAACAGTCATCTACTAAGGGACTCCTAAGTCTCTACAGTTACAGTATTCTAGGAACAAGGAACAAGAGAGAGACAGAGAGAAGGGGAGGAAGAGGAGGAGGAGGAGGAAGTGACAGGTGCTAGGCCGGAGGGCGGGACTAACTGGTTCAGTGGCCACATAAGCATTTAAAATGGAAAGGTTTTTGAGGTCAGAAATGAGGGGCAGCGCCGGTGGGCGAAACGGAAATGAGAAAGTGAGAGAGAATGTGAAGAGAAGAATGTAGGAAAGAGAATGTAAAAGGGAGAATAAGGGAAAGAATGTGAGAGGGGAAACTGAGAGCATCTGAAAGGGAGAACGTGAGATTGATAATGCATATTTTAAACTGAAAATAATAGAATACATCAGTAGTGTGCTGCTGATGGATACTATATGATAACTGCGCATTGCT
>NW_027197653.1:0-40000 GCF_038502225.1 Cherax quadricarinatus | reverse complement strand
ATATATATATATATATATATATATATATATATATATATATATATATATATATATATATATATATATATATATATATATATATATATATATATATATATATATATATATATATATATATATATATATATATATATATATATATATATATATATATATATATATATATATATATATATATATATATATATATATATATATATATATATATATATATATATATATATATATATATATATATATATATATATATATATATATATATATATATATATATATATATATATATATATATATATATATATATATATATATATATATATATATATATATATATATATATATATATATATATATATATATATATATATATATATATATATATATATATATATATATATATATATATATATATATATATATATATATATATATATATATATATATATATATATATATATATATATATATATATATATATATATATATATATATATATATATATATATATATATATATATATATATATATATATATATATATATATATATATATATATATATATATATATATATATATATATATATATATATATATATATATATATATATATATATATATATATATATATATATATATATATATATATATATATATATATATATATATATATATATATATATATATATATATATATATATATATATATATATATATATATATATATATATATATATATATATATATATATATATATATATATATATATATATGTATATATATATATATATATATATATATATATATATATATATATATATATATATATATATATATATATATATATATATATATATATATATATATATATATATATATATATATATATATATATATATATATATATATATATATATATATATATATATATATATATATATATATATATATATATATATATATTATATATATATATATATATATATATATATATATATATATATATATATATATATATATATATATATATATATATATATATATATATATATATATATATATATATATATATATATATATATATATATATATATATATATATATATATATATATATATATATATATATATATATATATATATATATATATATATATATATATATATATATATATATATATATATATATATATATATATATATATATATATATATATATATATATATATATATATATATATATATATATATATATATATATATATATATATATATATATATATATATATTACCTCTAATTCTTTCAATTATAACCCTACCGTATACTTTTCCTGGTATACTCAGTAAACTTATTCCTCTATAATTTTTACAATCTTTTTTGTCCCCTTTCCCTTTATATAAAGGGACTGTACATGCTCTCCGCCAATCCCTAGGTACCTTCCCCTCTTTCATACATTTATTAAACTAAAGTACCAACCACTCCAACACTATATCCCCCCCTGCTTTTAACATTTCTGTCATGATCCCATCAGTTCCAGTTGCTTTACCCCCTTTCATTCTACGTAATGCCTCACGTACTTCCCCCACACTTACATTCTGTTCTTCACTCCTAAAAGACGGTATACCTCCCTGGCCAGTGCATGAAATTACCGCCTCCCTTTCTTCCTCAACATTTAGAAGTTCCTCAAAATATTCTCGCCATCTACCTAATACCTCCCTCTCCCCATCTACCTAATACCCCCCTCTCCCCATCTACTAACTCCCCTACTCTGTTTTTATCTGACAAATCCATACTTTCCCTAGGCTTTCTTAACTTGTTTAACTCGCTCCAAAATTTTTTCTTATTTTCATTAAAATTTCTTGACAGTGCCTCTCCCACTCTTTCATCTGCTCTCCTTTTGCACTCTCTCACCACTCTCTTCACCTTTCTTTTACTCTCCATATACTCTGCTCTTCTTATAACACTTCTGCTTTGTAAAAACCTCTCATAAGCTACCTTTTTCTCTTTTATTACACCCTTTACTTCATCATTCCACCAATCACTCCTCTTTCCTCCTGCCCCCACCCTCCTATAACCACAAACTTCTGCCCCACATTCTAATACTGCATTTTTAAAACTATTCCAACCCTCTTCATCCCCCCCACTACTCATCTTTGCACTAGCCCACCTTTCTGCCAATAGTCTCTTATATCTCGCCCGAACTTCCTCCTCCCTTAGTTTATACACTTTCACCTCCCTCTTACTTGGTGTTGCCACCTTCCTCTTTTCCCATCTACCTCTTACTCTAACTGTAGCTACAACTAAATAATGATCCAATATATCAGTTGCCCCTCTATAAACATGTACATCATGGAGTCTACCCATCAACCTTTTATCCACCAATACATAATCTAACAAACTGCTTTCATTACGTGCTACATCATACCATGTATATTTATTTATCCTCTTTTTCATAAAATATGTATTACTTATTACCAAATTTCTTTCTACACATAGCTCAATTAAAGGCTCCCCATTTACATTTACCCCTGGCACCCCAAATTTACGTACTACTCCCTCCATAACATTTTTACCCACTTTAGCATTGAAATCCCCAACCACCATTACTCTCACACTTGATTCAAAACTCCCCACGCATTCACTCAACATTTCCCAGAATCTCTCTCTCCTCTACACTTCTCTCTTCTCCAGGTGCATACACGCTTACTATAACCCACTTTTCACATCCAATCTTTATTTTACTCCACATAATCCTTGAATTTATACATTTGTAGTCCCTATATATATATATATATATATATATATATATATATATATATATATATATATATATATATATATATATATATATATATATATATATATATATATATATATATATTATATATATATATATATATTATGTACATATATATATATATATGTATTATATATATATATATATTATGTATATATATTATATATATATGTATTATATATATATATATATATATATATATATATATATATATATATATATATATATATATATATATATATATATATATATATATATATATATATATATATATATACATATATATATATATATATAATGTATTACATATATATTATATATATATATATATATATATATATATATATATATATTATATATATATGTATTATATATATATTATATATATATATATTATGTATTATATATATGTATATATTATATGTATTATATAAATATATATATATATATATATATATATATATATATATATATATATATATATATATATAATATATATATATATATATATATATATATATATATATATATATATATATATATATATATATATATATATATATATATATATATATATATATATATATATATATATATATATATATATATATATATATATATATATATATATATATATATATATATATATATATATATATATATATATATATATATATATATATATATATATATATATATATATATATATATATATATATATATATATATATATATATATATATATATATATATATATATATATATATATATATATATATATATATATATATATATATATATATATATATATATATATATATATATATATATATATACTGGTCCGATACCCTTGACTATATATATATATATATATACGGATTCGTTGGACAATAAAGCAGACTGTAAACGGATGGGGTTGTAGGCGCCCTTATCAAACACAAACAATAAATATAAATCAGGAACGTACACTGTAAGCTGTCCAATTAGTTAGAAATAGAAATACAAATAGCTAGAGCTTCATTTAAGGAGGTTATTAATAGAGTATTCAAGAGGTTGCTAGTAGAATTACAGTAAATCAACCACTCAAATCATTATGAAGCTCTGTATAGTCTGCAGTCAATCAAACAAACGGGCTTCCACAGGGATAAATTGTCATTTTTGTGGAAATTGGTGTCACGCCCCTTGTGCAGATATCCAAGAACTAGCTACAAGCAGTATTAAAACAGGGAAGTGTTTTTGGGTATGCGCAAATGAGGAAAATCTGTGGACTAAAATCACAAGGGTATTAAAAGAGGACAACATCAAAGCTGCTTTCATAGACAACCTGGAAGCTTTCTACAACAGATGGGAACATAAAAAGTCTGGGCTGAATGGTACTGCCCTTGATACTGGCCATGTAGTCAGAAACTGTAAGGCTGGAGGTGATGTCCTGGTAGTCAGTAAATGTGGGGCTGATAGTGCTGTCCTGGGAGACAGTAATGGTGAAGCTGGAGGTGCTGTCCTGGGAGACAGTAATGGTGAAGCTGGAGGTGCTGTCCTGGGAGACAGTAATGGTGAAGCTGGAGGTGCTGTCCTGGGAGACAGTAATGGTGAAGCTGGAGGTGCTGTCCTGGGAGACAGTAATGGTGAAGCTGGAGGTGCTGTCCTGGGAGACAGTAATGGTGAAGCTGGAGGTGCTGTCCTGGGAGACAGTAATGGTGAAGCTGGAGATTTTGTCCAGGTAGTCGGGAATTATACGCAGGAAGGAATACATATAAATGACCTCATAGGGGACAGGAGCCGTAGTGGGGAAACAAGTGTAGTCAAAGATAAGATAAAACCAATATTGCAAACTAGAAATACCACAGGAAATAGCAAACAAGAGGACTCCACTAGCAATAGTGAGGATATATTACCAAAAACAACTGGTGGGAGCTCCATTGTTGGTGCTAGGGAGGATAGGAATAAGACAGGGAAACATGCACCAACAGGGAATACAGTCACAGAAACCCAAGGCAAACGGAAACCAAGCCTGTGCACATACTATGCACTTGGTATCTGCAGACATGGGAAATCTGGAAAAACAGACGGGACGTGCAACTATGACCACCCTAGAAAATGCCATGCCCATATGACAACAGGAAAATGCAAACTCCCTTCCTGTAAGCTTTTTCACCCTGAAATGTGTACCTCTTCAGTACAGGAAAGACTGTGCTATAACTTAAATTGCCAGGCACACCATCTAAAGGGTACAAAAAGATACAAAACATCCAGGCCATGGGAAAACCTGGGTAGCCACAGCCACTCAAGAGGGAGAGGTTTTTTAGTGCCAGGAAGGAAAAAAAACTGGCAGGAAATGGCAGAAATCGTACACCAAATCCAGTCATTCCTGGAGTGGAACCACAGTCGATGGCCTCCACTCCAAACCAACAGATACAGATACTAATGCCGGAAAAAAAATCCCCCCCCCCAGTACCAACAATACCACCAGTCCGATGACATTCTTCTTTGCAAATATACAGGGTCTAAAGCCAGCAACAAACAACAAAATACCTTTCATCCGTGGACTGCTTGCAGAGGCAAAGGCAATGTTCGCGGCTTTCACTGAGACCCACATAAAGGATCACTTGGACAACGAAATATGGATCCCAGGTTACAACCTATACAGATGTGACAGAGTGAACAGGCAAAAGGGGGGGGGGGGCGGGGGGCGTGGCCTGTACATTGCAGAGTCACTTGTTTGCACAGAACTGCTAAATGCCTCAAATGATGTAGTGGAAGTTTTAGCAGTAAAGGTCGAGAACCAAAACCTAGTCATTGTGGTAGTCTACAAGCCTCCGGATGCAACATCCCAGCAATTCCAGGAACAGCTGTTAAAAATTGACCACTGTCTGGAAAATCTTCCAGCTCCTGCACCCAACATCTTGCTCCTGGGGGATTTCAACTTAAGGCACCTAAAATGGAGGAATATAGCAAATAATATTGTTGCAGTAATAACACCAGGAGGCAGCTCTGATGAAAACTCACACTCACACGAGCTTTTAAATCTCTGCACAAAATTCAATTTAAACCAGCAAATAATAGAGCCTACTAGACTGGAGAATACACTAGACCTCATCTTCACTAACAATGATGATCTGATAAGAAATGTCACCATATCAAAAACAATATACTCAGATCACAACATAATTGAGGTTCAGACATGTATGCGTGGAGCCCCAGACCGACATAATGAGACTAGTCACGAGGGAGCATTCACCAAATTCAACTTCAATAACAAAAACATAAAGTGGGACCAAGTAAACCAAGTCCTAACCGATATAAGCTGGGAAGATATACTAAGCAACACAGACCCCAACTTATGCCTAGAACAGATTAACTTGGTGGCACTCGATGTATGCACAAGGCTTATTCCTCTAAGAAAAAGGAGGAGTAGATGTAAAATAGAAAGAGACAGGCGCTCCCTTTACAGGCGACGGAAAAGAATAACAGAGCGGCTAAAAGAGGTCAATATATCTGAAATGCGTAGGGAGACACTGGTCAGAGAAATAGCAAGCATCGAACTCAAGCTAAAGGAATCTTATAGGAGTCAGGAATCGCGGGAAGAACTAAAAGCCATAAATGAAATCGAAAGAAACCCAAAGTATTTCTTCTCCTATGCCAAATCAAAGTCGAGAACAACGTCCAGTATTGGGCCCCTACTTAAACAAGATGGGTCCTACACAGATGACAGCAAGGAAATGAGTGAGCTACTCAAGTCCCAATATGACTCAGTTTTTAGCAAGCCGCTAACCAGACTGAGAGTCGAAGATCAAAATGAATTTTTTATGAGAGAGCCACAAAATTTGGTTAACACAAGCCTATCCGATGTTATCCTGACGCCAAATGACTTCGAACAGGCGATAAATGACATGCCCATGCACTCTGCCCCAGGGCCAGACTCATGGAACTCCGTGTTCATCAAGAACTGCAAGAAGCCCCTATCACGAGCCTTTTCCATCCTATGGAGAGGGAGCATGGACACGGGGGTCGTCCCACAGTTACTAAAAACAACAGACATAGCCCCACTCCACAAAGGGGGCAGTAAAGCAACAGCAAAGAACTACAGACCGATAGCACTAACATCCCATATCATAAAAATCTTTGAAAGGGTCCTAAGAAGCAAGATCACCACCCATCTAGAAACCCATCAGTTACACAACCCAGGGCAACATGGGTTTAGAACAGGTCGCTCCTGTCTGTCTCAACTATTGGATCACTACGACAAGGTCCTAAATGCACTAGAAGATAAAAAGAATGCAGATGTAATATATACAGACTTTGCAAAAGCCTTCGACAAGTGTGACCATGGCGTAATAGCGCACAAAATGCGTGCTAAAGGAATAACAGGAAAAGTCGGTCGATGGATCTATAATTTCCTCACTAACAGAACACAGAGAGTAGTCGTCAACAGAGTAAAGTCCGAGGCAGCTACGGTGAAAAGCTCTGTTCCACAAGGCACAGTACTCGCTCCCATCTTGTTCCTCATCCTCATATCCGACATAGACAAGGATGTCAGCCACAGCACCGTGTCTTCCTTTGCAGATGACACCCGAATCTGCATGACAGTGTCTTCCATTGCAGACACTGCAAGGCTCCAGGCGGACATCAACCGAATCTTTCAGTGGGCTGCAGAAAACAATATGAAGTTCAACGATGAGAAATTTCAATTACTCAGATATGGTAAACACGAGGAAATTAAATCTTCATCAGAGTACAAAACAAATTCTGGCCACAAAATAGAGCGAAACACCAACGTCAAAGACCTGGGAGTGATCATGTCGGAGGATCTCACCTTCAAGGACCATAACATTGTATCAATCGCATCTGCTAGAAAAATGACAGGATGGATAATGAGAACCTTCAAAACTAGGGAGGCCAAGCCCATGATGACACTCTTCAGGTCACTTGTTCTATCTAGGCTGGAATATTGCTGCACACTAACAGCACCTTTCAAGGCAGGTGAAATTGCTGACCTAGAAAATGTACAGAGAACCTTCACGGCGCGCATAACGGAGATAAAACACCTCAATTACTGGGAGCGCTTGAGGTTCCTAAACCTGTATTCCCTGGAACGCAGGCGGGAGAGATACATGATTATATACACCTGGAAAATCCTAGAGGGACTAGTACCGAACTTGCACACGAAAATCACTCACTACGAAAGCAAAAGACTTGGCAGACGATGCAACATCCCCCCAATGAAAAGCAGGGGTGTCACTAGCACGTTAAGAGACCATACAATAAGTGTCAGGGGCCCGAGACTGTTCAACTGCCTCCCAGCATACATAAGGGGGATTACCAACAGACCCCTGGCAGTCTTCAAGCTGGCACTGGACAAGCACCTAAAGTCGGTTCCTGACCAGCCGGGCTGTGGCTCGTACGTTGGTTTGCGTGCAGCCAGCAGCAACAGCCTGGTTGATCAGGCTCTGATCCACCAGGAGGCCTGGTCACAGACCGGGCCGCGGGGGCGTTGACCCCCGGAACTCTCTCCAGGTAAACTCCAGGTAGAAAACTCTACCATCCTCAAAATACGCTGTTCAACTCCTTCTGACGCCTCTACACTCTTTAATTAAGGAATCCTTGCCAAGACCATCCGCATTCCTCCAAACTCCCTCTTCACTCCAAACTTTCACCCCATCACACAATGTCTGAAATGCTACAAATTCGGCCACGACAAAATCTCATGCACTTCCACACAAACCTGCTCCAGATGTTCAGCAACTGGCCACTTCTGGAACACTTGCAACCTCCCCCTAAAATGTTCTAACTGCGGTGGGTCACACACTGCAGTTGCAAATTCCTGCCCTACTAGAAAAGACATTCTCTCCACCCTCAGAGAAAGCCAACCTCCCTCCCTCCCCAACCCCTTCCCTGCACCTCCCCCTCCTACAATACCTTCCACCCCTACCCCCAATGCCTGGGTTACCCCACGCACTTGGTCTACCCCTCCTACTCTACACACTTCAAACACCAACACACAGACTACAATCACCTCTCCTTCTACACCTACACCCACACTAGACTACAAAACTAACTGCCAACTCGCCACTGCTGCCCACTCTGCGATGGTAATCTCTCAAGCCTACCAATCAGACTACTCACATGTCCTTAACCTAATCTTGTCCGCTAACAATCTTCCCTCTTTAATTATCCCTCCTTCCTGCTTCTCTTCTAAGCCCCCTACAACCTCTACCTCCTCCCTCTCTCCCACCCCCCCACTTCCTACACCCACCAGCTCTCCTCCCCCCCTACCCCTCTTCACTACTTCCACCCCTCCCACCAACACCCCTACTGCTGCTGCTACGACCACCCCTCCCCCGACCTCCTTACCCACTTCCTCATCCCCAACCAAAGCTTCCGCTTCCTCACCCAGTACCATAGCTTCCACTTCCTCATCCCCTACCAAAGCTTCCACTTCCTCTGCATCTACCTTCGCCCACTCCTCCACCACAACCAAAACTTCATCCAGGTCCAACTCCACCTCCTCCAGACAAAATCCACTCAAACCCAAACCTGCCCCAACTTCTGACAGACATACAAAAGAACATAAAAACAGATCCATCTCTTCCTCCCCCTCCAGGAAACGGGTCCGTAACACCTACAAACTCGCATCCACTGATGGCACCACTATCACGGGTTTTAATCCAAACTCCTCCCCCGACATTAACTTTGCTATGACGAAACCATTAAATCATGTTTAAAGTGATTCAGTTCAACGTACGTTCTTACTTTACTATTAGACACCTACTGGCCGAGCTCCTTGAAGCAGAGAGACCAGATATTGTTTTGCTAAACAGTACCTGCCTCAAAGCCCCTCAACGTATCCGCCATTATGGTTATACTGCACTACAGTCCCCCTATGATCCCCACGATGGGGTTGCCATCCTTGTCAAATCCAACATAAAACACGAATCTCTCCCAATCCCTTTTATTCACCAACACTGTCTTGCAGTCAGAATACACACCCACCTTGGCCCCTTTATCTTTTTCACCACCTATGCTCGCCCAAACACTATTCTCAACATACACGACCTTTCCTTAGTCTTCAACTACACCAACACACCAACATACCTACTAGCTGACATGAATGCCAAACACACCGCCTTTCATCACACCAGTAACAACCAACTTGGTCACCAATTACTCAACTTCACTAACCATAAACACCTAATTCATCTCGGCCCAGACTTCAATACCTTCTTCAATCACACGGGCCAAGGCAAACCAGACATCATTCTGGCAAACCGAGCCAGTTCTCTATTTCAACACTACATCTCACCTGGCCCTATTACAGGCTCTGATCACATCCCAGTCATCTTGCACATCTCCTCCAACCCTATCCTCATTCCAACCACACCTTCCTTCTCCTACAAGAACGCTGACTGGGATGCTTTCAAACAACACATAGACAATATTAACCTCACCTATGACTATAACAACAAACCTATCTCTGACATCGATACTCAACTTGATCTCATCCAGGACACCATTACACAAGCAGCCAACAACGCAATACCAAAGAAAACTCACACCACTCGTTATTCCTTCAAACCGTCACTCAGAACAAGAAGACTAATTATCTGCTACCACAACCGCTTCCTCTACAACACACACAGATTTAATCAAGTTCGATTAGATCTCACTTACCTTAGAAACAACATTCTACACAGTCTAGACCAAGACCACAACAATCACTGGTCACAACTCATACAACAAGCTGACAAACAGCGTATTAAAAACACTAAAGCCTTCTGGAACTTTATCAAAAAAATAAGAGGCACTACTCCCACCAACAAATTCAAACACATCACCCACAACAACACACACATCTCAGACCCGCAGGCTGCTACCAACATCTTCAAACACATCTGGGAGAACATCTTCCACCCTCACCCACCTCACCCTAACGTTATTCAACACATTCAGAACATAGAACATTGGAACACTGCACACACACAAGATACAACACCAGATAGCCACATTCATCTAGACTCTCTTACCTCCTCCCAAGAACTCGACACTCCTTTCACCAACACAGACATTAAAACTCTCCTCAGACACCTTCCTCCCAAGGCTCCTGGCGCCTCTGGCCTAAACCATATTATCCTAAAACACCTTCCTGACTCTATCATTACTGCCTACACAAACCTCCTCAATGCCTCCCTTGCCTCTGGATACTTCCCTTCCCTCTTCAAAGCTGCTACTGCTATCCTCCTTCCTAAACCCAAAAAAGACCACTCTGATCCTAGAAACTATCGCCCTATCAGCCTCCTCGAAACTTTAGGTAAACTCTTTGAAAAACTCATCAACCATCGCCTTCGCAGATACCTGGAACACAACTCTCTACTTTCTGATGGTCAGTTTGGCTTCAGAACACACAGATCCACACAAGATGCCATTAACATCATTCTCAACTACATCCACATAAACACAGAACAAAGAAACAGGACAGCCCTGGTTGCAAAAGACGTTGAAAAAGCTTTTGACACTGTCTGGCACCAAGGGCTCAAGTACAAACTCTGCACTAACTTTAACCTGCCTCTCACTACTCGTAAACTCCTCTGCAACTTCCTAGACGGCCGTACCATGAGAATCAAATTCCAAGGCTGTTACTCTGACTACTTCACACTAAATGCTGGAGTACCCCAGGGATCTGTCCTCTCCCCTACCCTCTACATTTTATACACTAACGACATTCCAACACCTGTATACCAAAACTCCATCACACTAGCCTATGCAGACGACATTACACAACTTATCACTCATGCCAATATAGATACACTCACACACAAAACACAAAATGAGGTCGACAGGATAGCCATCTGGGAACAAAAATGGAGGATCAAAACCAATGCAGCTAAATCCAGCATTACATATTTTAACTACAGAAAACGTGATCCTCCATTACCTGTCGAGCTCAGAACAGCTGACACCCGCACTTACATCCCCATGACACAATCTGTCACTGTCCTTGGCGTTAATCTTGACTACCTTCTACGCTTACACGGACACATTCACTCAAGGCATGCAATAGCTAGTAAGGCCCTTGCGGGCCTCTACAAGCTGAAACATGCCTCTCAACGCACCAAACTACACCTCTACAAATCCCTTATACGTCCTCTGATAACTTACTCTCCTCTAGCCCTCTCTCTTGCAGCAAAAACAAACTTACTTAAACTGCAGCGTGTCCAGAACAAGGCGCTGCGCTGGGTGCTTGATGTCAGATGGGAGGACTTCGCCACATGCGAGTCTCTACATGCCCAGTTAGACATCCCTGCGCTGAATCTGTACTGGAAGACGCTCAGTGACAGACAGATTGACAAACTTGTGACACGACATGACTACTGGACCTCTCTCCTTGACGAAGACATTCGCAGACCCACAAACCAACACAACCTTTTCTACTCCTTGCATGATCCTGCTCCTAACCCTATTTACAAATAACCTTGGATTCTCCGAGAGGTACCTTCTATGACAGGTACCATTCTCTGATCCACGTTCGCCTTACCCTTTGGGTTAAGACATGGCTCAGTTCTACACTCCTCTCTAGCTCTAAACGTCGCATGTCCCTTCCTTCCCGCTCACCCCACCGGAGTCCCAACAGAAGAGCCTGAATTTCTCTTCTCAATATCTGTCCCACGATCGCCTCGCTGCTGGGTTAAGCCCTGGCTCTATTTCTACGACTAAGAACACTCCTCTCCAGCACTATTCTTCGTCTGTCCCGTCTTCCCCGCTCATCCCATTTGGGATCTTACCTGAACTTTCGTTCGTTCGTTCGTTACTTCTGGTTAGTGTGACTTTGTAAATGGTCCAAGTCGGACCGAAACGTCGTCGTAAGCTCCTCTCTTCTATGTGTGGGTTATTTGTGTAGCAATGTGTGGTGTGAATATAATGCAGAGAATTCGTAGTTTGGAAGTTAGGAGGAGGTGCGGGATTACCAAAACTGTTGTCCAGAGGGCTGAGGAAGGGTTGTTGAGGTGGTTCGGACATGTGTAGAGAATGGAGCGAAACAGAATAACTTCAAGAGTGTATCAGTCTGTAGTGGAAGGAAGGCGGGGTAGGGGTCGGCCTAGGAAAGGTTGGAGGGAGGGGGTAAAGGAGGTTTTGTGTGCGAGGGGCTTGGACTTCCAGCAGGCATGCATGAGCGTGTTTGATAGGAGTGAATGGAGACAAATGGTTTTTAATACTTGACGTGCTGTTGGAGTGTGAGCAAAGTAACATTTATGAAGGGGTTCAGGGAAACCGGCAGGCCGGACTTGAGTCCTGGAGATGGGAAGTACAGTGCCTGCACTCTGAAGGAGGGGTGTTAATGTTGCAGTTTAAAAACTGTAGTGTAAAGCACCCTTCTGGCAAGACAGTGATGGAGTGAATGATGATGAAAGTTTTTCTTTTTCGGGCCACCCTGCCTTGGTGGGAATCGGCCAGTGTGATAATAAAAAAAATAAAGCAATTAATACTATTAAGCATGACTTTTTGCTTTAACTATTAATAAAAATACTATTAAATATCATTATTATATTAGATGAAAGAAGACTTCATACACAATAAATGCATCATATATTCATATATATATATATATATATATATATATATATATATATATATATATATATATATATATATATATATATATATATATATATATATATATATATATATATATATATATATATATATATATATATATATATATATATATATATATATATATATATATATATATATATATATATATATATATATATATATATATATATATATATATATATATATATATATATATATATATATATATATATATATATATATATATATATATATATATATATATATATATATATATATATATATATATATATATATATATATATATATATATATATATATATATATATATATATATATATATATATATATATATATATATATATATATATATATATATATATATATATATATATATATATATATATATATATATATATATATATATATATATATATATATATATATATATATATATATATATATATATATATATATATATATATATATATACAATGTCGTGCCGAATACATAAAACTTCGATTTTGGCTTAAATAGCAACGCATTTCTTGCCGAATAGGGCAAGCGAAAATTTGTGCATGCAGTAATTTCGCAAAAATCATTCTGAATCTAGTGAAAAAAAATATATTTCATTGTGTTTATTATTAAATTATTGTAAACTTTTATCAGATATATTTAGTTGGATTAGGCTAAATTAAATTGTCCTTGTTATTTCGACGAGTTAGGTAAGTTTCCTATGGTACTTTTGTTACAAAATTATTAATTTTTATATTAACATAAATGAAAAAAAAATTATTAACACATCGGCCGATTCCCTCCAAGGCAGGGTGGCCCGAAAAAGAAAAACTTTCATCATCTTTCACTCCATCACTGTCTTGCCAGGAGGGTGCTTTACACTACAGTTTTTAAAGTGCAACATTAACACCCCTCCTTCAGAGTGCAAGCACTGTACTTCCCATCTCCAGGACTCAAGTCCGGCCTGCCGGTTTCCCTGAATCCCTTCGTAAATGTTACTTTGCTCACACTCCAACAGCACATCAAGTATTAAAAACCATTTGTCTCCATTCACTCTTATCAAATACGCTCATGCACGCTTGCTGGAAGTCCAAGCCCCTCGCACACAAAACAGCCTTTACCCACTCCCTCCAACCCTTCCTATGCCGACCCCTACCCCGCCTTCCCTCCACTATATATATATGTTTAAGAGAAAATTTTAGAAATGACTTAATTTTAAATGAGTTGTTGCTAATTGACCAATTTTGCCTATTCGGCATGACATGTACACATGCGTATGTGTGTGTATATATATATATATATATATATATATATATATATATATATATATATATATATATATATATATATATATATATATATATATATATATATATATATATATATAAAACACATACACACGTCTGGATGTGTATTTGATCATTAAAAATCGCAAAAACTAGAAATATAATCAGCATAAGAAGCTACAAGAAAGAATTTTCATTAGTTTAAGAGTGTTGTCATATCAGTGGTTCATCAGCACAAGTATATTGCGCTGAAAGGGGATCAGTTTTTGTTCTATTGTTTACCTGAGGCAGCTCCTAATTTACTCTTCGGATTACATGTGGACAAGATGGCGCTTGTTAGAGATCTTGTTAGGGATCTTGTTTGGGGTCTCATTACTTTCATTATGGAGTGTTAACCTCATTCCTACTTATCGGTAGTTGGTTCGTTTAATAAAGATTTCTGAACTTTTGCGTTTCAAGGACAAAACTATTGAGTACTTGTAAGAAGTTTTGAAAGTGATTAATGAGTTTTTTCTGTGCGGTTTTGATTTGTGAGCATTCTAGAATTTTTGTTCGACTCAAGCACTGCATGACAGTATTTTCCAGGGAGTCCCTCTGGTGTCAGTTTCATCCTTTCTTTCTCTCTTCCAGTTGGGTCTAGGTAATGAATACTACTTCTGGAGGATTTTTTAATCTTTCCTTTTCAATCTTATCTCCTCGTATATCAGTTTCAGTTCTTTCCTATTAGAAGCCCGGGTAGCCGAGATGGTATAGCGGAGGACTATCAATTTACTGACAATAGTTCGAGCCTCTCGTTACCCTTCTGTTTATTCCTTGACAGCTAAAACCTAATGACCCTGATGGGTGTAAGAAGAGTTCTATTATCAAAGCTCCTGGGCCGAGGGAACGAGTTCAATTGGGGCCTCTCACATACATAATATTATATTACCTCCAAGGGCCGGGTTAGCCTAGAAGGTAGTGTGTCAGACTGTCAATTTACGGACCGCGCTTCGAGCCCCTCGTCCACTCTTCTGTTTATTCATTAGCGGTTATTACAACTGTATAAAATAGGGAGGTACCACCTCTAGAATTGGACTGGGGACCCTCATCCTCAGAGAAAAGAATAAACGTACTTCAGGGTAAACTCAAGATTCTTCCTTGAGCTGTTTGAATATTTTCTTCTTCCATCCCCCTATATTCTATATTCTATGTGAGCTTTATTTGTATATAAAATACATTAAAAAAGATACAATGGAAAGGAGAATAACATAAATGACATCTCAGAGCCTACATCTTAATGCTTCATCCGCCGAAGTGTTTAAGAAGATACGTGAGCAAACACTAAAATATATTACAAAAGTTTCGGTCCAGGGATCATGATCAAGATAACAGGACCGAATCATTTTCTAATAAATATATCCTGGTCTTCACGTGTTATCACTTTGTCGGTATTAATTACTACGTTTTATATCAGCATGAAAACCCTGAGCTTCATATAGCCGCTTCAGTGTAATCACTCGCCTGGTCCTCGCTGATATTTCTCTCCAAAAACCTTTTCCTTCGCAAAAAAATGTATAATGAGGGGTACGAAGAGAAAAAAAAGGTAGTTGGCTTGACCAGTATATCCCTGCCTAGTTATTTATTGGAATATCATAAGTCACTATGAAGTGAAGGAAAATCAAAGGCAAGAAATTACTAGTTTATAAGCTTGGAATGAACGAAACATTGGAGTGTATTTAGTAGACGACTTTAAGATGGGGGATTTGAAGACAATGGATTTCACATAAAAGTTATAACGTGATGTCTTAGATAAGAAGAAAATCTGAGAGCAGGAAATGGTGTCTTAAAATAGGAGGAAAAAGAAAATATTTAGGAAAATTCTCCCAAGATTCTGGGAAAAACTCCATGACAGCTCGAGGAGACGTAACTGTTGGCAAGGAAGGGTGGAGAGAGAGATAGACAGATAGATAGATAGAGAGAGAGAGAGAGAGAGAGAGAGAGAGAGAGAGAGAGAGACAGACAGACAGACAGACAGACAGACAGACAGACAGACAGACACAGACGGACGGACAGAGACAGACAGGCAGCTCAAATAGTAAATGAGAAAGATAGATTGCATTCGACCTCCATTCCAGGGATATTTGCTGAAATTAACTATATCCAAATTAAAGGCTATCGCTTATTACTTGTGCCTGAGACAAAAAGAGCAAATCAGTAGGCTCTCTCCCTGCCCTCCACACCTTCCTTTCCCTGCCGGCATTAAAGGAAGGAAAAAGTATATTATACATATTGGAAAAAAGGCAGGATTGGAATTTACGAAACAGATGGAAAGCGTAAGCTACTGTTTCTATTATAACTAGTTTAACTGGACTGCCATGACTAAAACTATTAACTTGGCTCGTTGTCATCTGATAGTTGTGATGCCATGTCGGAACAGGTAATGAGGAATCTGATGATTCCAGGTGCCCTATCACATACGTATTTTAACCTTATATTTACAGAGAGCTTGAGGTAAACTGCTTAAAATACCAGCACAATGAAAAAAAATGAATTGAATGCAGTATAATGCAATCCTTGACTGAAAACGTTTCGCCCATTCAATGGACTTTATCATGCCGCAAACAGATCTAACTGAGAAGAGAGAATACACGTATATATAGGTAGCGTAGTGACGTGAAGACTCAGGTGAGGGATGTTGAAGATAACTTCTTGCGCAGGCTAATGACAAGCTAGATAAATATATAGCAGAGCAGAGGTTGAATTTGACAACCTCCATATCATTGGCCAGTAGGCCTACTGCAGTGTTCCTCATACGATGACCTGTTTCTATGTGGGATAACGAGGGAGAACTTTCCTGGCAACTGGTACACCTATGATGTAGAAGCCGTTTTTATTTATTTATTTATTTTGGTTGAAATTTTAGAATATGCTGATAGTTTAAGATTCCAAGACGTTGCTTCTCTGCATGACTTCCTCCTTGGTATGAGTCGTTCTATTTTGTAATTAATTAAACTGTTGTGAAAGTTTGTGTAAAACACAGGCGTTCTTAAAATCTGTCGCTCTACTACTGTACTGATGTTCAGAAATGCTTTTGGAGGGTTCTGAATATTTCGCGCACTTAAATTTGGTTGCAGTCATTTCAAGGGATTTTGAAATCTCTACTGAGGATGGAACCTGTTGGTGATATCTCTTACTGGTGATGTCTTTGATCGTAGCGGATTGACAGGTAGCTACTTAGAATTTTGTGTTGGAAAGAATGTTCGTGAGTATTCGCAGTGGAGTTACTAGGGAGGACTAGGCATCTTCCCGCTATATCACTTCTAAATGAGTTTAAAATGTTACTTGCACGGAGTGTACATTCTTTCATGAAGTGACGAGGATATTGAAACTTAGATAATGTGTGTATGTTGAAGGAGAACATCTATGAAGAAGCTTATGAATATGCCAGGCATTATTTTGGGATTGTTGTGTAAATATAAGTACAGGAGATCGAGCTGGTTGGTGGTGGACTCGAGAACATCAGGGAAAGAAAGAATGTAGTTGACTTTGAGGATAACTTGAAGTGAGGTCTCTGCCTTGTTGAGCTTGTGTTGGCGTGCTGGAGTATTGAATCGTCTAGGAGTTATGATAAGGATGCCAACATTAAGATGCCAGGTTACCGTCAGGAAAATAATCGAGGAAAACAGTTCGTCTTCGAAATGTTGTATGTATTGATTCGCCAGTACGGCACTAAGTGGGGAACCCACTCGCAATCCGGAAAAGATTATTTTCAAACAAGAAACATGTAAAGCCAACAGACAATTCAAAGTAGTTTATAAAATCTCTGGCTGGAACAGAAAAGTCTGGCGAGTATTTATACACACATACTCTCTCGCGACGTAATGTTTGTGGCTCTTAATAAAGTCCACAATGTGGACGCAGCGTTGTCAATAAAGCATCGCATTATACTGCATTTGTCTCTCTTCATTGCAAAGAGCTTGGCCATCTGGTTCTTAAACGACTGTATTGCCTTGACGCTTACATATTCAGCTGTAATTCTGTTTGTAAAAAAAAAAAAAAAGTAAAAAGTTTACATACGATGGTATTGCATCTTCTACCCAGAATTTTCATGTCATTAATTTGAATCAACTCATTTTCCACTTTAAACAGTTCGTGCTTTAGTGTCTCCACTATTTAATATCTTAATGGTTTTAACACATCTCTTAGTCTCCATTTCTTAAGTGAGAAAATTACAAGTATATCCTATCTTTCTTCAAATGGTTTGCTTAATGTCTTGATACGTGCATGCCAGGTCTTCTATGTTTTTCTTAAGAATAATATATATATATATATATATATATATATATATATATATATATATATATATATATATATATATATATATATATATATATATATATATAATGTAATTTGGAGACCAAACCTGGTTGGCATTTTGAAGACGCAGTCTGACGAATGCATCCAAGTTTCTGGCAAATGAAAGTTAGAGAGGGAGAGAGTGGGAGGGAAGGAGGGAGGGAGAGATAGAGAGTGGGAGAGAGAGAGGAGAGGACCCACTAGTAACCCTCCTCTCTTCTCCTTACATGATTTACTCTTCTTGTGCAAATAGAGATTTAATGCCTCTCAGGGACCTCTTTGTTGTAACATATTGCTACGGCAGATAAAAAAAATCTTACCTTCTTGCTACTCAGCGGAGTCTGAGAGACAAGAGTGAGGAAGGAGAGGAAAGGAGAAGAAGAGAAGGAAAGAGAAGGAAATGAGCAAGTTAAATAGGAGAGAGAGAGAGAGAGAGAGAGAGAGAGAGAGAGAGAGAGAGAGAGAGAGAGAGAGAGAGAGAGAGAGAGAGAGTTATATATTTATGTAGTTTGTTTTTAGAAAAAATCCATAAAAAAGAATCGGTTACTTTCAGCTTGATTTATATCGTTTGTAATATGATAATATAAGTATTATTTTAAACAATATAATTAGAGTTTTATCAGTTATTAGTAAATCTTTAGAAAGGATTATTAAAGTTAGTGTATAAAAACACAAGTTTACTGGTAAACTTGGAGCAGATATTGAACACATTTTATGTTCAAATGTTTCCATCCAATGTTTCTAAAATCAAAATAATTACAAAGTGAAGACAATCACAATAATATCCAAGTATTGCATATATCAAAATACAACCCTTCATGGTCAAAACAATTACTGTGCCATGTGCATGAACATAGTGTAAAAACAATAGATCTGTGGAAGACTGACACTAGTCAGGAGGATCCTATCCAATGAATGAATGGAATAACAAATGTAAATCTTAGTACATAAATGAGGTCGACATCTCCACATGAGATAAATATCACTGTTCTCGGTCTTCTAGGTTATTTCTTAACCCTAATTCCACAAACAGATCAGTACAAATAATATCACTGGTGCTGATTAAATGCTGTAAATACATCAGGAAGGAACTATGACACAGCACAGTAACTTTGAACAGTGAATCAGACATAATCTGTTTAGCAGCATATTAAGTCGGGCAATGTAAATCACACTGAGAATAAAGACACTGGTAGTAGCGGCTTATTTAAATACAAAGTTTCCGCTATATATATCATATGGAAGATAAGTTGAACTATACCAATGAGACTAGGGAGGGGGGGGGAGGCGAGTGGTGGAAACTAAGAACGTTATCCATGGTGGCAAAAAAGGGAATGTATCAGAGTATAGTGGTAGCAATGTTCTTATCAAGCATGGGTTGTGAATGTTGCAGCAAGGTGCAGGCTGGTGGCAGTGCAGACGTCAAGTTGTGAATGTTGCAGCAAGGTGCAGGCTGGTGGCAGTGCAGACGTCAAGTTGTGAATGTTGCAGCAAGGTGCAGGCTGGTGGCAGTGCAGACGTCAAGTTGTGAATGTTGCAGCAAGGTGCAGGCTGGTGGCAGTGCAGACGTCAAGTTGTGAATGGGCAAGGTGTGGTGGCAGTGCAGACGTCAAGTTGTGAATATTTGGCATAGAATTCGTAGCTTTGAAATTAGGAGGAGATGCAGTTACTAAAATTGTGTGTGTGTGTGTGTGTGTGTGTGTGTGTGTGTGTGTGTGTGTGTGTGTGTGTGTGTGTGTGTGTGTGTGTGTGTGTGTGTGTGTACTCAATTAGTTGTACTCACCTAGTTGAGGTTGCAGGGGTCGAGTCCTAGCTCCTGGCCCCGCCTCTTCACTGGTCGCTACTAGGTCACTCTCCCTGAACCGTGAGCTTTGTCATACCTTTGCTTAAAGCTATGTATGGATCCTGCCTCCACTGCATCGTTCCCAAACAATTCCACTTCCTGACTACTCTGTGGCTGAAGAATTACTTCCTAACATCCCTGTGATTCATCTGTGTCTTCAACTTCCAACTGTGTCCCCTTGTTGCTGTGTCCCATCTCTGGAACATCCTGTCTTTGTCCACCTTGTCAATTCCTCTCAGTATTTTGTATGTCGTTATCATGTCCCCCCTATCTCTCCTGTCCTCCAGTGTCGTCAGGTCGATTTCCCTTAACCTCTCTTCGTAGTACATACCTCTTAGCTCTGGGACTAGTCTTGTTGCAAACCTTTGCACTTTCTCTAGTTTCTTTACGTGCTTGGCTAGGTGTGGGTTCCAAACTGGTGCCGCATACTCCAATATGGGCCTAACGTACACGGTGTACAGGATCCTGAACGATTCCTTATTAAGATGTCGGAATGCTGTTCTGAGGTTTGTTAGGCGCCCATATGCTGCAGCAGTTATTTTGGTTGATGTGTGCCTCAGGAGATGTGCCTGGTGTTATACTCACCCCAAGATCTTTTTCCTTGAGTGAGGTTTGTAGTCTCTGGCCCCCTAGACTGTACTCCGTCTGCGGTCTTCTTTGTACTCACCTATTTGTGGTTGCAGGGGTCGAGTCCTAGCTCCTGGCCCCGCCTCTTCACCGGTTGCTACTGTGTGTGTGTGTGTGTGTGTGTGTGTGTGTGTGTGTGTGTGTGTGTGTGTGTGTGTGTTTATATATATATATATATATATATATATATATATATATATATATATATATATATATATATATATATATATATATATATATATATATATATATATATATATATACACCCATGTAGGTTCAGCGCTTCTTTTTAGTTACTCCAATAATAAAATATATATATGATGCAAAAATGCGAACAAGCAGTACAAGATACAAACAACCACGGGGTTGAATGATAGCTCTAGGCCTTTCGTGTTGCAATCAACACATTAGCTTGCAATGTTGCAGAAAAGAGGAGGTCCAAGTAAATCTGATCACAGGGAATGTCTTTGCTGGAGTAAAGGAGAGAGAGAGAGAGAGAGAGAGAGAGAGAGAGAGAGAGAGAGAGAGAGAGAGAGAGGCGGCAGGAGGCAGGAAAAGCTCCCAGGCATACCAATACCCATAGCCAGAAAGAGTGAAATTATAGCATTAGAAAAACAGCCATCCCACAAGCATTAATACTGTAATAGTAACCTAACGAAGGTGACATGGCAATTATGAAAAACTAGAGCTAAATGGTTCATATATGTGGGCGACATCTTGTGTCTTAGGTCAGATATGTTCTTGGCTACAATATTATCAAGACTTAACGCTTTGGTCCAGTCTCTTAAATTCACCGTTAAGAAAGAAGTGGACTCTAAACTTACATTCTTAGATGTGTTGATACACCGAGTTGATAGAAAGTTTAAGTTTGCAGTATATAAAGTATATAAAAAAGCCACCAATGTGTGCTCATGCATTCACTACTATTCCAACCACGAGACAAGAGTTATAACGAGTGTATGTCTTACTATGTCTTGCTATATTTCTAGGAGCTTACAGTGTGTGCAGCTCGGAGTTCCTAGATCTAGAAATTAGGAAAATATTTGACATTGCCATGAAACTGCGGTATTTTAAGGAGTTCGTGGAATCTGCCATGCTGGCAGCTAGGAAAACGTATCAGAGAAGAGAGCCCAGGATAACACCTCAGATCAAGAACTTGCTAGTTCTCCCATACAATGAAAATATATCTTTCCTGCCGATCGCCCTTGAAAGATTTAATACACAAGTAGTTTATAAGAATTCACGGACTGTTAGAAGCATTCTGATAACGAATTCTGCCCAACAGTGTGCTGGAGGTGTCTATAGAATTGATTGCAACTTATCCTTTGTGGGAGAGTCTATCAAACCTCTAGATGCTAGGATATAACACTGTTATACGATGCTTTCTGTACAGGAGTTGAACGCGTAAGAGTAAGAGTCATTGCCCTTTGTTCCTCTTGTCTTGAAAGGAAAATTGTTGATTCGGCAATTATTAAGCATGATAATCATTCATTATACAATAACAGTGGCTGGTTGTTCAAATTAGATTCGCTTTAGTTGTGGCAATTGTACATAGTCAAAAATCTGGCGCTTATACAAATACATTGGACTGTCTTAAATGTAGTGCCACACCCAGAAATTAGGGTCTATTTCTCTTACCTTTTCTGATAGTTGAACCAGCGTTTGTCTCAGAATTCTTTGGGATGAATAACTGTGGCTGTCTTTCTTGAAATTACAGGTGTAAATGGTTAAGTTTCTTCAGGTACAGATACACATAAATACATAAATTATTATACATAAATTATCATACATGGCGACATACGTATGTGTGGATTACATAGGATAACTTCTTTAAATGAGTCCCTTTTAACGGGCCCATTTTTTAGAGGTTCGAAAATGCCTGAGACAATTACCAGATGTATCTATAGATTTGGTATGTAAAGTCATAAATATTATATCCAGCGTCTGCCTCAGAAGATTGTGGCACAGATAAACTTAGCCGTCTCCCTTTGAGGTGTCCCGTAGCTCGAGGTGTCCCGTAGCTCGAGGTGTCCCGTAGCTCGAGGTGTCCCGTAGCTCGATCGCTAGTGCACTTAGCTCACACACTGAGGTCCGGTGTTCGAATCTCCTCCGGTACGGCTGGAAAACATTAGGGATGTGTTTCCATAAGACATCTACTGTCCCTGTTCACCCATCAGTGTAAAATAAGTACCTGGGTGTTAGTCGACTGTTGTGTGTAGTATCCTGGGTCAAAACTGACTTAATTTGCCCGAAATGCTCAGCATAACAAAGGGCTTTGTATACATTAGTATGTCATTGATGTCAGCTAGGCCTGCATACCATGTACATGTAGTTGTAGTAATAAATATAAGAAGAGTGATTGGTGGAATGATGAAGTAATGGGTGTGATAAAAGAGAAAAAGGTAGCTTATGAGAGGTTTTTACAAAGCAGAAGTGTTATAAGAAGAGCAGAGTATACAGAGAGTAAAAGAAAGGTGAAGAGAGTGCAAAAGGAGAGCAGATGATAGAATGGGAGAGGCACTCAAGAAATTTTGATGAAAATAAGAATGAATTTGTCAGTTAAAAACAGAGTAGGGGAGTTAGTAGATGGGGAGATGGAGGTATTGGGTACATGGCGGGAATAATTTGAGGAACTTTTAAATGTCGACGAAGAAAGGGAAGCGGTAATTTCGTGCACTGGCCAGGGAGGTATACCATCTTTTAGGAGTGAAGAAGAGCAGGATGTGAGTGTGGGGGAGGTGCGTGAGGCATTACGTAGAATGAAAGGGGGTAAAGCAGCTGGAACTGACGGGATCATGACAGAAATGTTAAAAGCAGGGGGGGGGGAGGGTATAGTGTTGGAGTGGTTGGTATTTTTGTTTAATAAATGTATGAAAGAGGAGAAGATACCTGGGGATTGGCAGAGAGCATGTATAGTTCCTTTATATAAAGGGAAGGGGGACAAAAGAGATTGTAAAAATTATAGAGGAATAAGTTTACTGAGTATACCAGGAAAAGTGTACGGTAGGGTTATTATTGAAAGAATTAGAGGTAAGACAGAATGTAGGATTGCGGATGAGCAAGGAGGTTTTAGAGTGGGTAGGGGATGTGTAGATCAAGTGTTTACATTGAAGCATATATGTGAACAGTATTTAGATAAAGGTAGGGAAGTTTTCATTGCATTTATGGATTTAGAAAAGGCATATGATAGAGTGGATAGGGGAGCAATGTGGCAGATGTTGCAAGTATATGGAATAGGTGGTAAGTTACTAAATGCTGTAAAGAGTTTTTATGAGGATAGTGAGGCTCAGGTTAGGGTGTGTAGAAGAGAGGGAGACTACTTCCCGGTAAAAGTAGGTCTTAGACAGGGATGTGTAATGTCACCATGGTTGTTTAATATATTTATAGATGGGGTTGTAAAAGAAGTAAATGCTAGGGTGTTCGGGAGAGGGGTGGGATTAAATTATGGGGAATCAAATACAAAATGGGAATTGACACAGTTACTTTTTGCTGATGATACTGTGCTTATGGGAGATTCTAAAGAAAAATTGCAAAGGTTAGTGGACGAGTTTGGGAGTGTGTGTAAAGGTAGAAAGTTGAAAGTGAACATAGAAAAGAGTAAGGTGATGAGGGTATCAAATGATTTAGATAAAGAAAAATTGGATATCAAATTGGAGAGGAGGAGTATGGAAGAAGTGAATGTTTTCAGATATTTGGGAGTTGACGTGTCAGCGGATGGATTTATGAAGGATGAGGTTAATCATAGAATTGATGAAGGAAAAAAGGTGAGTGGTGCATTGAGGTATATGTGGAGACAAAAAACGTTATCTATGGAGGCAAAGAAGGGAATGTATGAAAGTATAGTGGTACCAACACTCTTATATGGGTGTGAAGCTTGGGTTGTAAATGCTGCAGCGAGGAGGCGGTTGGAGGCAGTGGAGATGTCCTGTCTAAGGGCAATGTGTGGTGTAAATATTATGCAGAAAATTCGGAGTGTGGAAATTAGGAAAAGGTGTGGAGTTAATAAAAGTATTAGTCAGAGGGCTGAAGAGGGGTTGTTGAGGTGGTTTGGTCATTTAGAGAGAATGGATCAAAGTAGAATGACATGGAGAGCGTATAAATCTGTAGGGGAAGGAAGGCGGGGTAGGGGTCGTCCTCGAAAAGGTTGGAGGGAGGGGGTAAAGGAGGTTTTGTGGGCGAGGGGCTTGGACTTCCAGCAAGCGTGCGTGAGCATGTTAGATAGGAGTGAATGGAGACGAATGGTATTTGGGACCTGACGAGCTGTTGGAGTGTGAGCAGGGTAATATTTAGTGAAGGGATTCAGGGAAACCGGTTATTTTTATATAGCCGGACTTGAGTCCTGGAAATGGGAAGTACAATGCCTGCACTTTAAAGGAGGGGTTTGGGATATTGGCAGTTTGGAGGGATATGTTGTGTATCTTTATACGTATATGCTTCTAAACTGTTGTATTCTGAGCACCTCTGCAAAAACAGTGATTATGTATGAGTGAGGTGAAAGTGTTGAATGATGATGAAAGTATTTTCTTTTTTGGGATTTTCTTTCTTTTTGGGTCACCCTGCCTCGGTGGGAGACGGCCGACTTGTTAATATATATATATATATATATATATATATATATATATATATATATATATATATATATATATATATATATATATATATATATATA
Organism: Cherax quadricarinatus; assembly: GCF_038502225.1. NCBI lineage: Eukaryota > Metazoa > Arthropoda > Malacostraca > Decapoda > Parastacidae > Cherax > Cherax quadricarinatus. The sequence continues at coordinate 13,844 of NW_027197653.1, read as the reverse complement.
TATATATATATATATATATATATATATATATATATATATATATACCCTAGCATTTACTTCTCTTACAACCCCATCTATAAATATATTAAACAACCACGGTGACATCACACATCCTTGTCTAAGGCCTACTTTTACCGGGAAATAATTTCCCTCTTTCCTACATACTCTAACTTGAGCCTCACTATCCTCGTAAAAACTCTTCACTGCTTTCAGTAACCTACCTCCTACACCATACACCTGCAACATCTGCCACATTGCCCCCCTATCTACCCTGTCATACGCCTTTTCCAAATCCATAAATGCCATAAAGACCTCTTTAGCCTCATCTAAATACTGTTCACTTATATGTTTCAATGTAAACACCTGGTCCACACACCCCCTGCCTTTTTTAAAGCCTCCATGTTCATCTGCTATCCTATTCTCCGTCTTACTCTTAATTCTTTCAATAATAACTCTACCATACACTTTGCCAGGTATACTCAACAGACTTATCCCCCTATAATTTTTGCACTCTCTTTTATCCCCTTTGCCTTTATACAAAGGAACTATGCATGCTCTCTGCCAATCCCTAGGTACCTTACCCTCTTCCATACATTTATTAAATAATTGCACAAACCACTCCAAAACTATATCCCCACCTGCTTTTAACATTTCTATCTTTATCCCATCAATCCCGGCTGCCTTACCCCCTTTCATTTTACCTACTGCCTCACGAACTTCCCCCACACTCACAACTGGCTCTTCCTCACTCCTACAAGATGTTATTACTCTTCGCCCTATACACGAAATCACAGCTTCCCTATCTTCATCAACATTTAACAATTCCTCAAAATATTCCCTCCATCTTCCCAATACCTCTAACTCTCCATTTAATAACTCTCCTCTCCTATTTTTAACTGACAAATCCATTTGTTCTCTAGGCTTTTTTGACTTGTTAATCTCACTCCAAAACTTTTTCTTATTTTCAACAAAATTTGTTGATAACATCTCACCCACTCTCTCATTTGCTCTCTTTTTACATTGCTTCACCACTCTCTCTCTCTCTCTCTCTCTCTCTCTCTCTCTCTCTCTCTCTCTCTCTCTCTCTCTATATATATATATATATATATATATATATATATATATATATATATATATATATATATATATATAATATATATATATATATATATATATATATATATATATATATATATACATATATATATATATATATATGTATATATATATATATATATATATATATATATATATATATATATATATATATATATATATATATATATATAATATATATATGTATATATATATATATATATATATATATATATATATATATATATATATATATATATATATATATATATATATATATATATATATATATATATATATATATATATATATATATATATATATATATATATATATATGTATATATATATATATATATATATATATATATATATATATATATATATATATATATATATATATATATATATATATATATATATATATATATATATATATATATATATATATATATATATATATATATATATATATATATATATATATATATATATGTATATATATATAATATGTATATATATGTATATATATATATATATATATATATATATATATATATATATATATATATATATATATATATATATATATATATATATATATATATAGTAGGTTGGTAGACAGCAACCACCCAGGGGAGTACTACCGTCCTGCCAGATGACTGTGAAGCGGAAACCTGTAACTGTTTTGCATGATGGTAGGATTGCTGGCCTCTTTTTCTGTCTCATGAACCAGTAAGACGGAAAATCTATCCTGTTGCGGTTCACTTACGGAAAACATTTGATAACGAAGTTGACAAACTCTTAAAGTTAAATATCATTGAACCTTCTAAATCAGCTTTCTGTTCAGCAGTTGTCATGGTTAAGAAACCAGACAATTCTTACCGACTGGCTCAAGATTTTCGTTATTAAATGTTATCACTAAATGGGACGTTGAACCCATGTCAGTAATCGATCATGACTTGTATGAATTCCATGACTGTAAATTTTTCTCTGAATTAGACATCTCACAAGCGTACCATCAAGTGTCATTACACCTAGACTCTAAACCATACACGGCTTTCCCTAATGCAATATCGCACAGTGCCTTACGGCTTGGTCACCGCGTGTGCCACGTATATCCGGCTTATGAGAATATTCCTTTCTGACCTCAAGAATGTTTCAGTGTATTTCGATAATATTTACATCATGATTTATGTCTGGGAGGATCATCTTGCTACACTGTCGCTGGTTTTAAAAAGACTAAGAGCTCATTGCCTTACAATCAAACCACAGAAGTGTTTTCTTGGCTATTTCAAAGTACAATACCTCGGGTTTATTATTTCTGACAGTAATTTATCACCTCTTCCTAACAAGACGAAAGCAGTTCTAGAAAGCTCCTTTCTAACTACAAAACAAAATTGCTAAGAAGTTTCCTTGGGTCAGTAAATTTCAAAAGAGAACTTTTGCACATAAGTTAAAAGGTCTGACTTCCAATCTCACAGACTATTTAAAAAGTATGTAAAGGAACCTCTTGTTTGTTCTGAAGAGGCTGTAGAAAGCTTCGAACAAAGTAAAGAATACTTTCCAATCCTCCTGTTCTAAAATTACCAGTTATTAATAAAGTCTTTTGTCTCCAAACGGATGCCTTCCATTCAGGACTCGGGGCTGTTCCACTACAGTATTATGATGAGATTCACTTCCCTATATCTTCCACCAGTAAGAAGCTTCTGCGAGGGAAGAAAACTACTCCACTGTGGAGAAGGAACGTTATGCATTGGTATGGGGTGTAAGTGGGTTCAACTACTACTTATATGGAAAACCCTTTGTGCTTGAAACAGATCGCAAGCCACTGATGTACCTGGAAAACTTCGAAGGTTCAAGTAGCCGACTCTTAAGATGGGCTATCCAGTCTTATAAGTTTAAAGTTGTTCATATATATGTATATGACTCGGAAAACCACTTCTCAGATTGGCTGAACCGAGGGTGTACATAGTACTTTTCCCTCTGTAACTTAACATACTGCTTCCGACTATAAGTTTAGGAAAGGGGATATTTTGAGGAAAAACCCTTAAAAAAGTGAGAGGTATGGTTGTTCAGACACCCAGGAACCACTAGCGTGTTACCGCCCACTCTTCCATCTAGTGGGCAGAGGCTAAACTTCAGTTCCTAGCTTCTGAGTTGCTTTAATTTCTATTCCTGGTAGTATTAACCTTACCTGGTGTGGGTTGAAGTTTGAAGGATAACTTCACCTCCACTCTTCTCATGATCAGGTACGGTGATCTACAAGGAGTATTTCTGTTCATTGATACTAATTTACCTGGTTACAAGTCATGACATTGAAGTAGAATACCAGCCTTTGTCTTTCTTCATTGTCATACTTATTTAACACTTATATAACCAGTGTTTTCTTTATTATCAGCTCTGCTGCTGACCTGGTCAACCAGGGTAGACGCTAGTTAATTGGAGCAAGATACCTGTCTACAGGACGTAGTGGGACATTACGACTCCTCACCTCTAAAATCTGAATTGTGGTGATACAACCAAGTAGTGACAGGATTTTCAGAACATGGGACGAACACCGCCACCCAGGATAACCAACACCATTTCTTCTAAAACATCATCAGAAGACCATTCTGGGCATAAGATTCTCATGTCCCAACATCCTACTGTAACCACAGCGGCCAATATTTATTTTATTTTTAATTAAAATCCTTAGAAAATCATAATTATTATCCATCAAGTTATTCATTTGTTATTTTTCCTTTCTTTTGTTCAATAGGAAGGCGTTCCCCTGACACTGGTAGCACAGAAGACCAGTACAGACACACAGAAGAACAAATATAGTTCAGTAACAGAGAAGACCAGTACAGTAACAGAGAAGACCAGTACAGTAACACAGAAGAATGAGTACAGTAACAGAGACGACCAGTACAGAAAATTAAAACAAAAGAACGGTAGAGTGCAGTACAGAAATGCAGTACAGTAGCAAAGAAAAAATGTACAGCAACAGAGATGAACAATAAGGTTTATGCAGTACGGGGATACCTTTCTGGGATCACGGGGATACCTTTCTGGGATCACGGGGATACCTTTCTGGGATCACGCATGATTATAATTACATCAGCCTTACATTCACTGCCTCTGCTGCTGCCTCTATATTAAACTGAAGAAGCCTACTGTGTAGGCGAAACGTTTTTGATTGAAGACACCTAACTGTTGGGTCTGACTCCAGCAACACCCACGGTATTGTCCCGGCCCGGGTCTTTTCCAGATGACCTACGTTATGTTAGAGTACCAGACATGTGTACCCAGGAGACCTGTCATCTTCACATCGCTCAACGACTCTCAAACATATATTACTGCCATTTCTAGTTGTTGCAATGTTATCTCTGTTGTGTTAATCAAAAATAAGAACAATATTTTTATTAATGTTATTTTTATTAATGTTAACTCCGGTGAATGAACAAAATAAGAACACTACCGTGGCTCCTATGAGAGTGGCTGGATTGGAAATAATACCACCCTGGTAGACGCTTTTGAATCCAAATTAGCAAATCTTGAATTATAATAACATTAATGTTAATTTGCGACCACTGTCAGCCTCAGAGTTATCTCTGAGTTACCAGACCTTGCCACGTGGAGGCCAGTGGTTCGTCTTTAAGGTCCCCCCCCCTCGCCTTCCCCAGGTTCATGTGTCCAGGAATCCATCCGTGGGCCCCCAGATGTCTACCCTTCCTCACTTCCCTAAGGTCAGCCTCGCCTCTCTCTCTCATGCCTTCCAGCCTCAGCCTTCCCTAGGGTTATGTATCCAGGAATTCATCCGTCCGCCGCTGGATGTTTCCCCTTTCTCACTTTCCCAAGGTCAGCCTCACCAACCTGTATTCATGCCTACCCCAGGTTCATGTATCCAGGAAACCATCCGTCTACCGCCAGATGTCTTCCCTTCCCCACTTCCCCAAGGTCAGCATCAACTGCATGTATTCATGCTTTCCCCAAGTTCATGTATCCAGGAATCCATCCGTTCGCTCCCAGATGTCTCCCCTTCCCCACTTACCCAAGGTTAGCCTCAACAACAACCTTCCCCAAGTTTATGTATCCAGGAATCCATCCGCTCGCTCCCAGATGTCTTCCCTTCCCCACTTACCTAAGGTCAGCGAGTTAGGTCAGTGCCTTCCCCGGATCAGTGTCTCCAGGAGTCCACTTGGTGTCACCTCAGGTGGAAATCCCTTCTCCACTTCCCCAAAGTCAGCGGTATTCTTGCTTTACCCAGGTTCATGTATCCAGGAATCGATCCGTCTACCGCCGGATGTCTTCCCTTCCCCACTTCCCCAAGGTCAGCCTCAACTGCACATATTCATGCTTTCCCCAGGTTCATGTATCCAGGAATCCATCCGCTCGCTCCCAGATGTCTCCCCTTCCCCACTTACCCAAGGTTAGCCTCAACAACAACCTTCCCCAAGTTTATGTATCCAGGAATCCATCCACTCGCTCCCGGATGTCTTCCCTTCCCCACTTACCTAAGGTCAGCGAGTTAGGTCAGTGCCTTCCCCGGATCAGTGTCTCCAGGAGTCCACTTGGTGTCACCTCAGGTGGAAATCCCTTCTCCACTTCCCCAAAGTCAGCGGTATTCTTGCTTTACCCAGGTTCATGTATCCAGGAATCGATCCGTCTACCGCCGGATGTCTTCCCTTCCCCACTTCCCCAAGGTCAGCCTCAACTGCTGGTATTCATGCCTTTCCCAGGTTTATGTATCCAGGAATCCATCCGTTCGCTCCCGGATGTCTCCCCTTCCCCACTTACTTCTAAGGTCAGCCTCAACTACAACCTTCCCCAAGCTCATGTATCCAGGAATCCATCCGTTCGCTCCCGGATGTTTCCCCTTCCCCACTTACCTAAGGTCGGCGGTGCCTTCCCCGGATCAGTGTCTCCAGGAATCCACTTGTGTCACTGAGTGGACTCCCTTCCCCACTTCCCCAGAGTCAGCGGTTGCCACCCTCAGTGACCTTGCTGAATGTAAACTTGGTCTTGTCTAGCTGGTCTGCGGTAGTGACTGTCCAGGTAGGTGGAATTACTGGAGGGGACACACAGTAAACTGTGTCCAGTAATTACATCCACCAAGACAGCCTGGAACCGTAGACCAGATGGACGAGACGAAGCTCGTACACAGCTCGGCCACCTCGGGGGCTAATTAATTACAATTTTGGAATTCCTCTTATGTTACACTATGAATTTATACTGAGAACAAGTTTTTTTTAACTTATTTAGCAGTTTAAATGTGTTTGTGAGCGACGTTCTTTGTGAAATATGTAAATATATAAAGATGAACACGTTTGAGACACTAGTGGAGGACTGTGTGTCGTGTGTAACATGTTATTTTGTATAAATGAATGTAATATCTACGTGTTATTGTATATTGGTGTCATATGTACCTGTTCTTGTGTGTTCACATAAGTGTTCTACTTTTTTAGTTTTATTTAGTTATTTATCTTATATATTTGCGAGACTAGACACAGTAGAAATAAGTCACTTTATCTGAGTTTTTTGGGTTATCCTGGGTAATTTACACATATGTTATTATGTATAATAATTTGTGTAACTGTTTTTATGTGTACCTGTACCTAAACAAACTTACTTACACACACAAACACTTACTTTTATTCTCATTTTCACATTTTCACAAACAGCTTCTTGATTCACCAACATATATACAAACACAGAACTATGCACGTGCGCGCGCGCACACACACGTGTAAAACACACTCACCGCCTCTTACACTAATATGCTTGTAATCACATACACACACACAAACACACACACATACACATACACACACACACACACACACACACACACACACACACACACACACACACACACACACACACACACACACACACACACACACACACACAGACCGGAACAAGTCAAGGATCCCCAGACAACTTATAAATTTAGGGCTCTGCTAAAAAATCATCTTATCTCACAATATTAAAGAACTCAACCAAACATGTACTATCTAGTTTTATCACGTGACCTCCTGGCTTTTAATTCTACCATTCCATAAAATATTACCACCTGCAACATTCCTTGTAAATTAGATTTTGTACTAAGTATACATAAGATTTATTAAGTCCAAATAAGATTATAAAACAACTAACCACTATTTTATGTTTAGTTTTAAGTAATAATAACTATGTACTATTATCTCATCTAGTTTTAATTAGTTACTATGTATTAAGATTAGTTTGCCCGAAATGCCTGGGCATGATAGTGGCTATCTTTGTACTTAGCAAATGCCTGGGCATGATAGTGGCTATCTTTGTACTTAGCAAATGCCTCGGCATGATAGTGGCTATCTTTGTACTTAGCAAATGCCTCGGCATGATAGTGGCTATCTTTGTACTTAGCAAATATCTTTGTACTTAGCAAATCAAAATTGAAATTACACATTGTAACCATTACAAAGAATTAAACTTATTATTATTATTATTATTATTATTATTAATATTTTTATTAGTGGGTATGAGTTTGACAAGGACTTGCCAAGAATGGGCCAGTAGGCCTGTATCAGTGCTCCTCCTTTCTTATGTTCTTACGTTCTACAAATTTAAATTGTCTTCACGCGGCAGTTGGCTTCAGCATATTTTCAGTGTCACTGCTCATTCTCTTGAGTCAGTAGTTTATATTCTTGTTACTCGCGCTTATCTAGCAACAATATTCATGACTTATTTGGTTCTAGTTATAATGTTCGTCTTTGATACTGAGTTTGTATCGAAATAGCAAACTGCAGTCAGTAGTGAGGAAGAAACCATGGGACAGGTGGGGTTGGAACCCATGGAGGAGGAATCGTAAAACTCCGGCCCAGTGCAATTTCGTGAGTCAGAGCTGAGGAAGAGAGACGTTGAAGAACAGAGCGAAACGTTGACAACCGTAAATTAAGGTTTGGTCTGCAAAGTGTACTGATTCTTGGAAACTTAATTAGGTTGAAACACTCTCTTTAGCAACGTTATTTGTAAATGTAAATTCAAGGGAGTGTTGCTCTATGGTCGGCTCTGTTACTTGCTACCTTATATAAATTTGTCACGAGTGCCTGATTACATTTGCATTGCTTAACAAGAAAAAGTAACATTCTGTCTTATTAATTAGTCTTTTGTATTAATGCAATTGAAGTGGAAGTTGCACAAACAACGGCTGTCATGTTTATTAACCAGGAAAAAGTTGTTACACCAGCATTAGACCTAAACAGTGTTGATGTTCCTGATGCTAATTGATGTAGAAAACATAAGGAGGAACACTGCGATAGGCCTGTTGGTCCCATACTAGGCAAGTCCTTCAAAAATCCAACCCACTAACAGAATAACTGCAACCCAAGCAATAACCTTTGTTAATCCTATTTACTCATGTGAAAGCCCGATTCAAATCCAGCCCCTCTCACTCGTGTATTTATCCAACCTAAATTTGAAATTACCCAAGGTTTTAGGTTCTATCACCCTACTAGGCCGACTGTTCCACTCACCAACTACACTATTACCATGAGAACATAAGAACATAAGAAAGGAAGAACGAAACTGGTGATTTTTTTTATACAATATATAAATGTTTACAAAAATCTATTACAAAACCAAATAACCAAGTTTTACCAAACTCTCCACATTTTTTTTCCTGATGACAGATGTGCTGGATGACGTCATTCACAAGACATTCACTAAACTGTGACACTGATTTATTACAAACAGCAAGACAGATAAGATCATAAGAACATAAGAAAGGAGGAACACTGCAGCAGGCCTGTTGGCCCATACTAGGCAGGTCCTTTACAATTCATCCCACTAACAAACATTTGACCAACCCAATTTTCAATGCTACCCAAGAAATAAGCTCTGATGTGCAGGTCCCACTCAAATCCAACCCATCCCACTCATGTACTTATCCAACCTAAATTTGAAACTACCCAAAGTCCTAGCCTCAATAACCCAACTAGGTAGACTGTTCCACTCATCAAGTACCCTATTTCCAAACCAATACTTTCCTATGTCCTTTCTAAATCTAAACTTATCTAATTTAAATCCATTACTGCGGGTTCTCTCTTGGAGAGATATCCTCAAGACCTTGTTAATATCCCCTTTATTAATACCTATCTTCCACTTATACACTTCGATCAGGTCTCCCCTCATTCTTCGTCTAACAAGTGAATGTAACTTAAGAGTCTTCAATCTTTCTTCATAAGGAAGATTTCTAATGCTATGTATTAATTTAGTCATCCTACGCTGAATGTTTTCTAACGAATTTATGTCCATTCTGTAATATGGAGACCAGAATTGAGCTGCATAATCTAGGTGAGGCCTTACTAATGATGTATAAAGCTGCAGTATGACCTCTGGACTTCTGTTGCTTACACTTCTTGATATAAATCCCAGTAATCTATTTGCCTTATTACGTACGCTTAGGCATTGCTGTCTTGGTTTAAGGTTGCTGCTTACCATAACCCCCAAGTCCTTTTCGCAATCTGTATGGCTAAGTTCTACATTATTTAAATTATAAGTGCTAGGGTTATGGACACTTCCGAGCTTCAGAACCTTGCATTTATCTACATTGAACTGCATCTGCCACTTTTCTGACCAAGAGTAGAGTTTGTCTAAATCCTCCTGAAGTTCCCTAACATCTACGTTTGAATCAATTATCCTACCTATATTCGTGTCATCGGCGAATTTGCTCATATCACTAGTAATTCCTTCATCAAGATCATTGATATATATTATAAACAACAACGGGCCCAAGACTGATCCCTGTGGAACGCCACTTGTTACTGATCCCCACTCGGATTTAACCCCATTTATGGACACTCTCTGCTTCCTGTCTGTGAGCCATGATTCGATCCACGAGAGCACTCTTCCCCCAATGCCATGAGCTGCTACTTTCTTCAACAGTCTTTGGTGCGGAACTCTATCAAATGCCTTACTAAAATCTAAGTAAATAATATCAAATTCGTTATCGTGGTCAACAGCCTCAAAAGCTTTACTGAAAAAAGTTAATAAATTAGTTAGACAAGACCGGCCTCTTGTGAATCCATGCTGAGTATCATTAATCAAGCTATGCTTATCGAGATGGCTTCTTATAATTTGAGCTATAATTGACTCTAGTAATTTGCCTACAATTGAGGTCAGGCTTATTGGGCGGTAATTTGACTGTAACGACTTGTCCCCTGTTTTAAAAATAGGAATTACATTAGCCATCTTCCACATATCAGACACTACACACTCATCAGGACCCGGTGACTTATTTTGCTTCAGTCGGTCTATCTGCTTCACAACCATTTCACTAGTGACTATGATGTTACATAATTTATCTTCTTCTGGCCCACTATAAAAATTAATTACCGGAATATTATTAGTGTCTTCCTGTGTAAAAACCGAGAGAAAATAATTATTTAAAATCGAGCACATTTCATTCTCTTTGTCAGTAAGATGCCCATAGTTATTTTTAAGGGGACCTATCTTATCTCTGACTTTTGTTCTATATACCTGGAAAAAACTTTTTGGGTTAGTTTTAGAATCCCTAGCAACTTTAATTTCATAGTCCCTTTTAGCTTTTCTTATCCCCTTTTTAATGTCCCTCTTAGTGTCAATATACTGATTCATAAGATGACCCTCGCCTCTTTTGATACGCCTATAAATTCCTTTCTTATGCCCTAGTAGATATTTCAGCCTATTATTCATCCATTTTGGGTCATTTCTATTTGATCTAATTTCTTTATAAGGGATAAATGTTCTTTGAGCAGCATGTACTGTGTTCAGAAAACTGTCATATTGATAGCTCTCTTCGTTACCCCAGTCAACAGATGATAAGTGTTCTCTAAGCCCATCGTAATCTGCTAAGCGAAAATCTGGGACTGTTACTGAGTTATCCCTACTATCATACTTCCATTCAATTCTAAATGTAATTGATTTGTGGTCGCTAGCACCCAGTTCTTCTGAAACTTCTAAATTATTAACAAGGGATTCATTGTTTGCCAGAACTAAGTCAAGCAGGTTATTACCCCTTGTAGGTTCTGTCACAAACTGCTTCAGAAAACAATCCTGAACTACTTCTAAGAAGTCGTATGATTCTAAATTCCCAGTCAAGAAATTCCAATCAATATGACTAAAGTTAAAGTCTCCTAGAATTACTACATTATCGTGCCTTGTGGCCCTAACAATTTCCTCCCATAGTAGTCTTCCCTGGTCCCTATCTAAATTTGGGGGACGGTATATCACACCTAAAGTTAATTTTTCATGCCCCTCTGAAAATTCTATCCAAACAGACTCTGTATGTGTTACTTCAGACTTAATACCCGTTTTTATGCAACAGTTCAAGCGATCTCGGACATACAATGCCACCCCACCCCCCTTCCCGATACTTCTATCTACTTGGAACAATTTGAAACCCTGAATGTGACATTCTGCAGGCATGTCCCGACTTTTTGAATTAAACCACGTCTCAGTAATGGCAAATACATCTATGTTACCTGCACTAGCAACTAGTCTCAACTCGTCCATCTTATTCCTAGCACTGCGACTATTTGTGTAATATATACTTAAGGACCCTCCTTTCTCTTTATCATTCCTGCTCCTTTCTGTTATTCCACTAAACCTATTACTGTCCTTGTCAATTAGTGCCACTGGCCTTCCGATATCCACCTCATTTTGCCTATTACTAGTTCTCCTAGTACTCATATTACTACCCTGAGACTTCACAGTTTTCCCGCAGAAACCCATACCACTAACTATTCCTAGTTTAAAGACCTAACAGCTCCCTCCACTGCGTTGGCCAGTGCTCCCACCCCACACCTAGACAAGTGAACCCCATCCCTGGCATACATGTCATTTCTGCCATAGAAGAGGTCCCAGTTGTCAATGAATGTTACCGCATTTTCCTTACAGTATTTGTCCAGCCAGCAATTGACACCAATTGCTCTGGACAACCATTCATTTCCAACTCCTCTCCTTGGCAAAATGCCACATATGACAGGTTTCCCACCCTTCTTCCTAATTATCTCTATTGCTGACCTATACCTGCTAATCAGGTCCTCACTCCTACGTCTGCCAACATCGTTGCCTCCAGCACTGAGACAGATAATAGGATTGCTCCCATTACCTCTCATGATGTCATCCAGACGGCTAACAATATCCTTCATCCCAGCCCCAGGAAAACACACTCTCTGCCTCCTACTCCTATCCTTCAAACAGAATGCCCTATCCATGTACCTAATCTGGCTATCCCCAACAACAACAATGTTTTTACCTTCCTTGGCGTCGTCCGTAGTGATGCTCCGAGGCCTCATTTAGATTATGCCGCTCAGTTTTGGTCTTCTTACTACAGGATGTATATAGACTCATTGGAGAACATACAGAGAAGAATGACTAAAACGATTTACTGTGTAAGGAATCTCCCGTATGAAAATAGACTTAAAGCCTTAAATCTCCACTCTCTGCAGAGACGTAGAATGAGGGGAGATGTAATTGAAGTGTATAAGTGGATGACGGGCATAAACAAGGGAGATATTAATAAAGTACTGAGGGTGTCGAACCAGATAAAAACCAGAAATAATGGATTTAAGTTGGATAAATTTAGATTTAGAAAGGACATAGGTAAGTACTGGTTTTCTAACAGAGTTGTAGATGCGTGGAACAATCTTCCCAGTAGGGTGATCGAGGCTAGGACTTTGGGAGTGTTTAAAAAGAGATTGGACAAATATATGAGTGGGAGGAGCTGGGTTTGATTTGTGTCATTGGGTACGAGAGTAAATTTTTGGGTAGCTATGGGTAGAGGTCATTTTGATAAGGACCTGCCTTGTATGGGCCAGTAGGCCTTCTGCAGTGTTCCTCCATTCTTATCTTCTCTGGTCATAACAACCTGGAATAGCACCGCATCCCAATGATTTATGTATTAAATTTGTCTTCAAATCTTGCATCCGTATTTAAGTTTAGTTACTTGTTTTGTTGTTATGTTTCCAACAATGACAAAGAATTATTATACTTTTGTTTACCGGATAAACTTCATCGTCTTTACTTGTTATTTTATTATTTCGTCAAGTTTATATGATAATTAGCTAACTGTAATTACTGACTCTATAGTAATATTTTGTGTTGCCCAATGTTATAATAAATATCTGTTGAACTCTCAACTTTCTTCCGGAGCTCTTGCCATTCCTCAACTTTATTCCTGAGCTCCACTCCTCAGCTTTCTTCCGAAGCTCTTAATACTCCTCAGCTTTCTTCCGGAGCGCTTAATACTCCTCAGCTTTCTTCCGAAGCTCTTAATACTCCTCAGCTTTCTTCCGGAGCTCTTAATACTCCTCAGCTTTCTTCCGGAGCTCTTAAAACTCCTCAGCTTTCTTCCGGAGCTCTCAATACTCCTCAGCTTTCTTCCGGAGCTCTTAATACTCCTCAGCTTTCTTCCGGAGCTCTTAATACTCCTCAGCTTTCTTCCGGAGCTCTTAATACTCCTCAGCTTTCTTCCGAAGCTCTTAATACTCCTCAGCTTTCTTCCGGAGCTCTTAATACTCCTCAGCTTTCTTCCGGAGCTCTTAATACTCCTCAGCTTTCTTCCGGAGCTCTTAATACTCCTCAGCTTTCTCCCGGAGCTCCTAATACTTCTCAACTTTCTTCCAGAACTCTTGCCAATCCTCAAATGCTTTACTTCTAAAAAAAATACTTCTGGTTTCCTTTTTTTGTTATTTTTCTCATCACCTCTGCAATGTAAGTCTCTCTAAGATTTTATTTGATTTA